>NC_090765.1:58048479-58173479 GCF_036898095.1 Palaemon carinicauda | reverse complement strand
TATATATATATATATATATATATATATATATATATATATATATATATATATATATATATATATATATATATATATATATATATATATATATATATATATATATATATATATATATATATATATATATATATATATATATATATATATATATATATATATATATATATATATATATATATATATATATACATATATATATATATATATATATATATATATATATATATGTACACACATATAAATATATATATTTGTATGTATGTGTACAGATACATGCCCACATATCTATGTATACTGTTAAAAACTTGCCTTAAAAAGATATTGTAAAAATCTTGGAATAAATGATGCCACACATTTAACTTTTTAAAAACGGGTATAATGACGTTAAGGAGTGATATTACGGTCATCAACCCGTAAAAGATGGTAATAAAGTAGGGTAAAATTACGGTCGCCTGTATTTTACTGAAATGCGGTTGAGAACAGTAGATTTCTATGTAGAATTTCCGATTAAAATTACGGTTTTTTTTTTTTTTTTTAAGTGTATGCTTGCATACACGTAGTTTTTTGCTTTCTAAATAGGTCTCCCACCATTGATTTCTGATAAGCAGCACTGGCTAAACCTCAGGTACATTTCTTTTCGGGTGTCCAATATCACCATGATCTTTTGCAAAAGAGAAAAAAAAAAGGAGTAATTGAATCAATGACTTTATATCAATACATGTTTTAGGTAATATAAGTAAGGTGCTAGAAACGATGACTTCATATTCATGTCTGAACAATCTGGTTCTTGAATCAAGTCCTTCTCTATTTCATAAACTAAGCGACCTGTGTAGATATTCTGAGTGCTACTTAGTTAGCGTTTAGTTGTGAATTATTTGTCTTACGCCACTTGAATTTCTTATGCCTTATTCTATGTTGGGTTCCCCCATGGTCCCCCCTCAGTGTGAGACACCTCATATCTACCAGAGGCAATCAAGAAAAAGACTACCAAAGGTAATGATCCACATGATCGTTGGTAGGAATTATTTCTTATCTTCTTATATAACACTATGTTAATACATGATGGGCTTTTTGATGGGTTTCCCTTAAGGTTCATTGGATAGCTACGTAACGGCCTCAATGCTAAACTTTGACTTTAATTACCAGTAATTTACTACAAGTAATTGAGCACAATTCTAACAAGTATATTCAAGAATCAAGATAGACTCATAAACGCTTAAGATATAAATAAGCTCTAGTAGTAAGCTGAACTCAATTGCACATTTAATCATAATAATAATACTTTCAAGTACAGCAAAAATATATTCATATTTTATTTTTTCCCCAGTCACTATAATGCACAGTCATCCTCTTGAGCCTAAAGCAATAGTTACTCTCAGCCAAAAGGACAACTCAAGTAAACTTCTTTTTTTTTCTTTATATATATATATATATATATATATATATATATATATATATATATATATATATATATATATATATATATATATATACACACAAACAAACAATAGGAAATGCTTCAGTAAATTGAAGCTACCAAATATATCTTGTTTATATTATTACATATATTTCAGAAAAATCCGTTATCCAAACTATAAAAAAAGAACATCAGATCTCCCAATTGAAATGGATTTCATTATACTTAGATTAGTTTTGGCCCGATGCATAATGAATGAATGTTACAAATGCATTAAATATCAATTTTGATATTTTGAATAAAAATATTACAACGGACGATGATGGAAAAAAAAAAAACTCTTTTGAGAAGTATTGTTTCGATAGACAGCTTGATTTTCTATTCCTAAAACTGACCACTTGCAACGGCGTCAATGACCTTACATGTCAGGATGCCAGAAAACTCCGAATCAATCAATTAATCAATCTCAACTTGCACCATGCAAATTGTTGGACAATGAACACGGACAAATGCAGAATTTAAAAAAAATCGGAAACGAAAACGAGCAACTGTACTAAGGTTATGATAAGAAAGAGAGAGAGAGAGAGAGAGAGAGAGAGAGAGAGAGAGAGAGAGAGAGAGATTCACATAAAGGAGATAGATTTGTCCCGTAAGCTCGCTAAAGGGGGGGAGCCGAAATTTCACGCTTGAATTTAAATCCTTTCAAGGTTTAAAGGCCG
Source organism: Palaemon carinicauda (assembly GCF_036898095.1). Classification (NCBI taxonomy): domain Eukaryota; kingdom Metazoa; phylum Arthropoda; class Malacostraca; order Decapoda; family Palaemonidae; genus Palaemon; species Palaemon carinicauda. Next base: position 58,171,343 of record NC_090765.1, on the reverse strand, counting down.
CTCATGAATGGCAGAGGCAAGGGACAGTGACATCACCCTATCAAGCAGAAACTGACCATATATACATATGATCAACGTCCAAGCCCCTTCTCCACCCAAGCTAGGACAAAAGAGGGCCAGGCAATGGCTGCTGAGGACTAGGCAATTAGACCTATATAGGCTCTCCCAAACCCCTTCCATCCTTAGTTCACAAGGATGTTGAGGTTGCAGCGACCAAAGAGACGAACGAGTATGATCGGGACTCGAACACCAGTCTGGCGTTCCCCAGTCAGGGACGTTACCACATCGGCCACCACAACCCTAAATTAAGTCTATCTTCTTATTCTTTTTCAACGTAACATTAAAAAGAGTTTCCCTACGACATTCTTAAGCTGCAGTCAGTCTATGACGATTGCTCGTGTTGTTGCAATTGCACTGTGATCACCTTGACTATTTGGTCGTTTGCATTTCTACAAGTTTACCCAACATGTCACATTTGTTTCAAGAATGTAAAGGATGGTCAGAATGATGAAAAATCTTATGCAACATTCAGCATAATGAACTAATTGAACGACAGTGCCAAAGATTAATATCTAGATCAGGAATAAGAAATTTAATAGACCGTAAGTTTAGAAGAGAAGAGAAGTTCCAGGAAAAATAAATCTGATAGAAGATAGATATGAAAAAAATATCTTTCAACGATGGTCCATATTTAGTTTGATATTTCAAAACTATAAGTTCTTTACCCTTAGTCCCTGTTAATGTCCATTGATGACATAAAAGTAAGAAAAATTAAAATCTCACTTGCAAAATATTTTTTTTTCGGAGAGTTCAGGCAACATAATTCTGCTGATATATAGACAGGAGAATATATTACAAAAGTTTGTTTATGCTACGAAGAGTTTTTTTTTTTTTTTTTTTTTTTTTTTTTTACATTTAGCAGTCATAAATGTTACCTTAGTTTATCATGAATTTTACGTTATCCAGGTTATTATTATTATCATTAATAATAATAATAATAATAATAATAATAATAATAATAATAATAATAATATTTACGTTACTTATACAGTCTAGCGGTGAAAATTCGAACTGTTTACACATAGTAGCAGTTACTCCCGGATTTTAATATCAATAAATCATTACTTTTACTGAATAATTGACACGAGACTCACTCCCTCAAAGCACCTATGATACACTTTCTGAATTCTTTGAAATTTTCATCCATTTTGCCTTTCAATGTCCTGACAATAAACTCCATATATCGAAGACTTTATTTGTTTTCCCTTGTAGGCTCAATCACGACATTGGTCCCAACCATAACTAGAGGCGTACTAAACAACTAAATGAATTAGCATAATCCCAATTTATCAGCAGTGGCGATACGGGCGTACCTTTCGCAATACATAACCCTGGCCGTGAATGGTCAATTTAAAGGTCACTTGTTATTCGCGTCGGACCTGTACGATTATTCACTGACCTTACAAAGGTCACCCTCTGAGAAGCGCTTGATGACGTCATGTTTAATAGCTCTTCTGTTCGTCTTAATGTCTCAACAATACAATACAAATGTAATTCGGAGAGAGAGAGAGAGAGAGAGAGAGAGAGAGAGAGAGAGAGAGAGAGAGAGAGAGAGAGAGAGAGAGAGAGAGAGAACGGGTTTTCTATTCAAATAAATTTTACATTGATACTGATACCTTAATGCCTTGAGAGAGAGAGAGAGAGAGAGAGAGAGAGAGAGAGAGAGAGAGATTTTGTAAACACCTGCTACCGACTCCCAAAGTTCTTTTGTTTGAAATGAATCAGCCAAATACCTTTCTAAACACATTCAAGTAAGTTGAGTAAGTTCCCGGTAACTATGGCCTGATAACAGAGAGAGAGAGAGAGAGAGAGAGAGAGAGAGAGAGAGAGAGAGAGATTTGCTCATGAAAATGTCTATATTCTCAGTGTAACTCACATTCAAGTATGTTATTGGAATCTACAAGTTTATCAGTGCAGCATATAATGTCTTATCTTGGATATTCTTTTCTGTCACCATCCCCCATTGCTAAAAGTATACAGATGATCTTACGATGTAAGAATTATACGAAAGTATTTAGAATTTGCAATGTTCCAATATTACATTCAAGCCCCGTCAGGTATGAGACCAGCCCCATAGAGCCTCCTTTGCAGAAATTGAAAGGATCACTCATGTTCTACAGATATTCGACAAAGGATAGAACAGAGAGATAAGAGGAGACTGGAAATTTGGCACGATTGTATCGAACTGTGACCAAAAGGCTAACACAACACACTTCACTAAAAACATCTAATGCACAGCTGTCATCTAAAAGAACGAGCTTTTCTAACTAGTGCAGGACTCACGTATACCAATAAATTTGCCCAGTTAAGAAATGTCAAACTGCCTACACCGGTATGACAATGAAGTATCTCTTGAAGAGGTCGTTTAATATATGTTCAGCAGGGAACTTTAAAATATCTCGCCATTTAAAGCCACGATCAGCATCTCATCGACAATAAAACTACAATAAGTATCACCTCTAATAACCTCTACTTCTGATTCTTAAAAATAGTTCGATCCCAAGTATGAGGTAGAAATTTATTTCGATTTGAACACGATATTGTGTTGATATTTATCCATATTGACTCATTAGGGGTAATTTGAATGAATTACTACCAATTGTGTCACGTGGTGGGCAGAGAAGTCGGGTAAAACTCGCTGGTAAGAGACTGATGTCTCGCCAGGTAAATCCTCGGACAGCTAGGTAGCGTCAGGTTCCGATTTCTTTTATGGCCTCTCGTGGCATGGTTGGTTTCGACCTGGCCTTTCATTAGAAGGGGCCAGCGTTCGATCCCAAGTATGAGGTAAAAATTTATATATATATATATATATATATATATATATATATATATATATATATATATATATATATATATATATACACATCGTCATTCTATTTCACTAAAAGGAGATAACACAGGTGTTGGTTGAATTTGTGTTAATTGATAACTCCAAATTAAAACCTAATAATAATACTGCCATTCTTTACAAGTGTACAGGATTCACACACAAGGACACTTGTCAAAACCGAGGTCGTTTCTGTAAATAAACCCTAATAATAACTCAAGCAAATGTAGAAAAAGAATATTTGTTAAATAAACGTCCCTTAAATATACACAGTATTTATGCTTGCAAAGAATCATTAACATTTGGACCTTTAATGGAAGCTTAATAAACAAAATATTATGCATAAACTTGAACTTCTTCTAAAACGTAAGAATAAACATCTTGCTTTCTGTCTAACACAAAGTTGATCACCTCACGACTTTCATCTTGTTACATGAAAAAAAAAAAAAAAAAAAAAGGTTTAAATTCGACAAATTCTCGCTATGCAGAAAATTTGGTACTGAACACATTAACTCTTACTGATAAAACATATCTCACCATACTGATACTTTGAACCAACTTTACAGATATAACAAACTTTTACATTGAATCAAATTTTCAAATTGTCACTCAAAATCTCTCTCTCTCTCTCTCTCTCTCTCTCTCTCTCTCTCTCTCTCTCTCTCTCTCTCTCTCTCTCTCTCTCTTCTTTGTAACAGGGCTCCTATTAAGTTTAGATTTCATTCTTGTTCAAAAGGAATTTAAGGTCAGATATCACAGTTCAATTCCAAGACAAACTAAATATTATTGCTATAGACGAGATGCCTCTTCAGTTTCTACTCTCAATGCCTGGTGGATGATCTTACTGGAATCAGTATGGACTGGCAAGGGGTCCCTTGCCTTAGTTAGATAGGCACTGCGTATCATAAGGCACTAGCTATCCTTTGATAAATTTGGCCAATGAATCCTCTCTGAGGTCCTTGGCGTCAATAGGCGAAAGAGATGATGATGATGAAGATGATTTACTTGCGAGTGTTACTGACTCATACCAGGTGATAATGAAACCCTAAAAGGTATAACAGAACAAGTGTACAGCATAATACTTGTCTGGAACTATCAGTACTTTGTTCATATATGTGATCTGAACACTTCGAAAATCATCATCCTTCTCGATTGAATAGGATGGAAAACCTGACTTGAAAGGATCACCCAATTGTGAGATTTTGCTATGAATATATAACTTTTTCAATTTTTGTCCTAAGGAGAGAGAGAGAGAGAGAGAGAGAGAGAGAGAGAGAGAGAGAGAGAGAGAGAGAGAGAGAGAGAGAGAGAGAGAGAGAGAGAGAATCTTTTCTAACAAATATACGATGTGTACGTTCAGTTGCTCACGATTGTATCTATATGTCAACTAATGAATTGTTTTGTAAGTTTATTCATACACAATTCCTCAATAACTATCCTTTACCTAGCATCTAATATTGACGGAGCCTTTTCCACTTTTGCAGACAAAAATATGCAAAAATTAAGTTTTATTCTTTTTTTTTTTTTATACAGTTTTCAATCATTGGTAGACACTGCACAAAAAAAGTCAAGTCAATTGGCCTCCAATTTCCAAAAGAAAATATGTAACTAAAAGTAATATTTTAAACAAAACATTAAAAACAAATGTCAAAGATAAGGCCCTCTAAATTCTTCTCCGAGGCCAACAGAGAATTTAGACCTGTGGCCATGCAATGGTGCTGGTAATTACTCAATTTCTTTCTTTAATAACAACTTCAATTGAAATCGATTATTGTGTTCCTATTTGGAACTCAAAACCACAGCCACTTGGAATATCGTATACAATAACCTCTCCCTAATTCCATGTAAATCTTCTTCGCCAATTTAAGGAAATGAATCTCTAGAGTTTATGGTGATTAAACATCCAAGAGAAAATAAGAGAAATAACCCGTTAAATGACTCCTTACCTGTTCCCTCAAAATTTTCACAGCACCATAGTTAAAAACCAAGTCCTTTTCCGTCCGGGTTTATGGCGGACTGAATCTCCTTCCACAGCAGTCAAAAACATCCCTAGACAAGCACTAGAATATCCGTAGATCAGAACTATTTCCCCCTAGTATTTAATACAATGTATATACGGTGCTGTATTTTCTATTGTAATATTCTATATATTTACTTTCAATCACTGTATTTATGAAACCACAAAACTATGAAATTTAGACAAGCAAAAGGATGAGCCAACTTGTGCTTTGATTTCAACCTGTGCTAAGAAGGATATATTTATGCAGTTATAATCGTATTGAGAATCCCATAGAAACAATAATTAACAGAATGCAAATAACTCCATTGTGTGCCTCTAACAACTAGAATGTCCCTCTCTGGGGACAAATTTCCTACGACAATCAGGGACCTCAACCACATTCTTCGTTTCTCTGGTTAAACTCTCCATTAACTCTAAAAGTTGCATTTTGACTAAGATATATTTAGGTAGACAACTTGGAATATAATAGACTTTAAACAGGAGACTTGTATGAACACCATTTAGTATTTCATAGTATATATACAAGAGTGAAGCATACAACAAGCTGGCTGTTTTATATTCACCTTTTGAAATAAACTAAATTTTGATTAAAACAAGCATTTTCCCCCAAAAAAAATTTTCCATAGTACAAACTTTATTAGAGTAAGTAATGTATTTAAAATCAGACTGAAATCACTCTAATATCTAAAGACTTATTAGAATATCTTCAAAGAATAATCTATTTTGAAGGAAAACACAGCTAGTCGCATCTTTGTCAACCAGAATAGATTGATTTAAACTTTTCTGGTATCCTGACATCTAAGGACATTGACGCCGATATCATCTATTATAAATAAAGAATAAAAGAATAATCAATAAAAACCATAAAAGCAGAGATATTATACAGGTTAAACAGCTTCTAGAAGACCTGCTTCTGAAATAAATCTAAAAATACCGATAGGAAAATACGACACATCATGTCCAAGAATCTTGGCAAGGATGAACCTGCCATCCTCACTTCGAGCCACAAACAGATATCTATTTCTTCCGGTACTATAAGTGGGACATTCCGTCAACAAATACTTCACTGTCAAGGGTACCCAACAGTCATCACAATATGGCTGGTCTTGGCCAGTTAGCAGAAATTCATATGTTATCCGAGTTTGACCAATGCGGAGACGACAAAGAGAAGTCTCCCACTTTCGGGGCATTGTGTTATACTTCCAAGGGGATGTAACATTTGTTATTACTCTCATTTCATTTTCAATTAAACTATCCCAATGCTGTTGCCAATTATTAGAAATCAAATTCTTAATGTAAGGTAAACAAACTTTATAGAGAAAGGATGAGAATGGGATATATTTTTGGTAGCAATTCGGCTACAGAATTCTTTGCCAGTGAATCTGTTTCCTCATTCCCAGACACACCTACGTTTGCCGGAACCCAGCAAAGTTGAACTGTTATACCTCCCAGTCCAATAATAAATAGCCATTCTAAAATCTTTAAAACTATAAGGTTACTACAATTAAAAACTTCTAAAGTTTGAAGGACACTCCTTGCATCACTAAAAATTGTAAATTTACCTCCCTCCTCTAACGCTATTTTCTCAAAAGCGGCTAGTATGCCATACAGTTGGGCAGTAAATATGGAAGCTGTTAGAGGAAGTGCACCTCTACAATTAAAACCATTACCATGTACTCCAAATCCAACGACAGCATCAGATTTGGAGCCATCAGTATATATAAAAGTCAACTCCCTATGTTCTGCAACATGTTCCATAAAAAGAGACTGCTTCGAGGCATATCATGTTCTTTTTAACACCAATAAAATATTTACAAAAAGATATCTCTCATAATTTTTCGTGGAGGGATTGATGATATCTTAAATGGAAGCACACCATCAAGCATTGAATGGTGTATCTAAACACAACTACTGTGTTTGTAAGGAAGGTTAGAAAAATCAGAGGAGTATTTGAAAAGTAATTAAGTATCAGAAAATGTAACGATTGCCATCAGACTCACTCTCACTCTCTCTCTCTCTCTCTCTCTCTCTCTCTCTCTCTCTCTCTCTCTCTCTCTCTCTCTCTCTCTCTCTCTCTCTCTCTCTCTACGACGATAAATGATAATAATAGGTACGATGATAAATAGTAAGATACTTAGTTGAGTAAAATATCAAGGATCCGTGACCCCTGTTTGGAGACAAACTTTCAATGATATTTTTGATATCCTGTGCTAATGCACAGCAAAATTTGCGGGGGTGACCCTCCCCAAAACCTTGGACTAACTCTGTAATGTGGCAAAATCCAAAATGGCCGCCAAGTTTTCTTAGACAATTCTATTATCAACACATGTTGATTATCAGCAGTGGTGTGTACTTCCACTTGAGTGTATTTGCACTGAACAGCATGGAAGACATTCATCTCTATAGCATTTCTTAAAAATGTTAACAGTCATCACTGATAACAGGAAGAAATGCAATATGGACATCATAAATACGCTGATGGTCATATCAGGGCTTATCTTTGTACAGACATTGAAAAAAATTCCTATTGACTATAACACCTGACATTTCAAATTTGGCTATCATAAACATACACGTCATCACACCACAGGTGAGGGTATGAAAATATTGAAAAACTGTCCACGAATATTAATCAAAGACCCTCAAAATTCTAATGGGCTATTATTAAAATTTGCTCATGTGTTTGTTTCTTTCCGAGAACTAGATCAAGTTGTCTGAACCACAGCTAAAGTCATTTCTAGATATGAAAGGCCACTGAGAGATGAAATGTGTTTATTATGAAAAAAAAATAGAAATGAAAATAAGTCTGACCACGCTACACATCTATAGCCTCGCCTTAATTAAAGACATTAGTTGGAAGTGGAAAGGCTTAGGCAGGCATAGTGAATTGCATAGCAAAAACAGGAACTTTCAAGTCAGCGAAAACTGGAACAAACTCAGAATCAGGCCAAAAAAGATACACTTAGCAACTGAGAAGATAAGCGTCGGTGTAGGATATGCCACAGCGTTTTACGTTTTTAGTTAAGTTGACGCTACACGTTTTCTTTGTTGATGATAAGGATGAGGAGATAAGCGAGCGTCGGGATTGCCTGATGTTTGTTTTGTATTTAATTATATACTTATGTGCACTATTTTGAATTGAATATTTCTATTGAATGGAAAACTGTATACATATTTTGTTTACTTTTTTATATGAAAAAGAAGTATTGAGTTGGTACTGAAAAATATTGTACTGTTATTGTTGGCATCTGCCCAAAAGGCCGCGATTTATGCCCGCCTTGGCGCCTTTGTTCAGTTCAGCGTGGGCAGGCTCTGGAAAGCACATGGAATTTCTGCATGCTGTGGTTCTGCAGTATTTGTGGTGTGCTGAGCTGCCCAGTGTACTCATCATAGTATTAAGTGACCAGTGTTGCTGTTAGCTAGGAGGCTGAATGCATCTGGTGGTACAGCAACTTGTACCAGTGGTTATCTGAGAATTTTAGCATTAGAATCGGCGTCTGGAAAATGTAAGTTTATTTTCTATGTTAAGTGAACCTTACCTGTGGAATTACTGTATTGTATTTTACATCATTTACATTATTTTGTATTTACATGATATTTACAGTATATATATTGTTTTACATGAATATTTACATTATTTTTTTGTATATTTATTGCTGCTTTTGTTTGCAGCGTCAAACCTCGCTGCTTTTGATGGAATATATGAACACCACAGAGGAAGAGTGTTTGACTTCACCCTTAGTAAACGCCGATATTCAGAACGTAGCTGCACTGGTGGTGCAGTGTTCTACAGTTTGACGAATACTCCAGCCTGGGTCAAGTAACGCCAGCGTGGGACAAGTGGACTTCGTCAGCCTTGTGTCTGCAAGGATCGTCTGTTGTGGCCTCTATCATCTGTCACCATGTCGTCCATTTCAAGAGCTTCAGCAAAGACCAGCCAGTCAGCACTGCGTGTGCGCTTGCTTGAGGGAGGAAGCAAAACAGCTAGAAGAAGAGGAATTGGCTTTGGAAATGCAAGCCAAAGCACTTGCAGCTGAAGCTGAAATGCAAGCCAAAACACTTGAAATTGAAATGCAAGCCAAAGCAATTGCAGCTAAACGCAAGAGCCAAGAAGAGATTAACGGCCTCAAGTTGGACTGTGATAAACTACAGGTGGAGTATGAAATACTGTCTGAAGCTGGAACTTCATATGCTGGTTCCGGTGCTAGTAATGCTTCACAACGGGAGAAGAGGGACTCATCAGTTCAGTTGGATGTCAAAGGGATTGAGCAGTGGAGAAGTGATGTAAATTCTCACTATGAGAGTGGGAGAATCAGCAGGGTTCATGAAGCAGATGTGAATCCTACGAACGTCCACAGTGTGACGTATGACCTGAAGGGTCTTGAACATCATTCAACTCCATTGGCCCCAGATGCGACGCCTTTTGTGCCAAGACGTGTTCCCTTAACTCGAGATGTGTCACAAGCAGATCTGCAAACTTCTGAAATAGTAAAGGCTCTTGATTGTACACTAGCTAGTCAGCAAGAACTAACACGACGAATGCAGTGCCACAGATGAAGCTGGAGCGTTTCAGCGGAGACTTAACCAAATTCTCCATGTTTAAGAATTCTTTCACCTGGATTGTGGAGTGTAATACCGACGACCCTGCACGAAGGCTAACTCACCTATACAACTGTTTAGATGGTACTCCCAAGAACCTGATTGAGAACTGTTTCCATCTACCCACTGACATTGGGTATGATTGTGCATGGGAGATATTGTGTCGTAAATACAAGAATGACAATGACCTGTCAGATGCTTATGTCAAGAAGCTATTTGATTGGAAGGAGATTAATGCAGGTGATATTGATGGCCTGGAAAATTATGCTGCATGTTTGAAGACAGTTAAGGCAGCACTTGGTAATAACTACCATCGAATAGAGCTTCAAGAAACAATGAAGAAGATTGTTGAAAAGCTCCCATACCAACTGAGAGTGAGATGGGTAGCGAAATGCGAGGAACATAAGTTCAAGCTTCCAGCTCTAATAGAGTACATTGAGAAACAGGCATGTATTGCCAAGCATCTCTCTTATTATGAGTGCGACCGTCGTATCCCGAAGCCTACTGAGAAGCCATCCAAGCCTGTCAGGCCTAAGACCTTACCTGTGCACCACACGGCTTCACCAGCTAGAGGGAAATGGTGTCCCTTCTGCACTAAGGAGGACCATGAACTTAAAGAGTGCTTCAAATTTGAGAGGTTGAAGCTTCCAGATCGCTGGGAGGTGATAAAGAAGGCAAGATACTGCTTCAGGTGTCTTAATGGTGAACATTCATATGCAAAATGTGAAGATGCATCCATCTGTGAAAGGTGTGGATCTCACAAGCACCATACCATGCTGCATAGTCCACCTAAGACTGCAAGCAATACAGGTGCGGCCCATGTGGGAGGCAAAAGTGCTATCGGGGGCGATGAGAAGGCAGTTGGTGCTACAGAAGGTGGCGCGACTGCTACAGCTGGCAAGAGTGCTGCAGCCCCAAATGTGCAACCTATGTTCTCAGTGTGTGCAAGCCAGTTACCTAAGGGAAGAACAATGCTGAAGATCTTACCTGTTCTCGTAAATGGCATCCATGCAACCTATGGATTCATCGACAGTGGAGCTGCCCCAACATTGGCAGCAAGAAGCCTGATAGACCGAATGGGTCTCAAAGGAAGACCATGTAACCAGATCATGGCAACTGAAGCAGGGACTTTCACTTGTAAGGAAGTTCTGTCCCTACACATTGGTAATATTAATACTGATGAAGGAGAGCATGTGACCGACGTGTTCGTGGCTGACAAGATCAATGTGTCTATGGACCATGCCATGCGTCAAGAATGGCTGACCAAGTGGCCACATCTGAGTGACCTGGAAGTAGAGAGTCTACCTGAAGATCATCGTCAAGTAGAGCTGATCATTGGGCTAGACACGACATTGAACAGAGTGATTCTAGACCAGCGACATGGGCTTAAGGACGAGCCATCTGCATACCTGACCAAGCTAGGGTGGGTTGTTTTCGGCCCAACAGGACCTAGATCGCCTTCAGGTCCTGCCCTTCTGTTCCATGTGTGCACTGTGGATGATACAACAGAACTTCTGCAACGCAACTTCAACCAAGACTTTTGGGAGAAAGAGACACTCTCAAAGATAGAAGATTCTTTTGAAGACAAGAGATTCCTGTCTTTGCTGGACGAAACTGTTGTCCAGACAGATGGCAAGTATGTTGCTTGCTTACCCTTTAGTGACACTGAGCCTCTACCTAATAACCGTGCCATGGCAGAACGTAGGGCTCACTCCTTAAAGAAGAAATTTGAGGCAAATGAAACGTACAAGACTAAATACGTCGAACAAGTAGAGAAGTACCTTTTGAAAGGGTACGCTGAGCTTGTCCCAGTCGACAAGCTGAATCGCAGTGATGGCCGTGTGAACTACATGGCGCACCATGGGGTCAAACACCCTACCAAGGACAAGCTTAGGGTTGTCTTCGACCTTAAGGCTAAGCATGCTGGGACCTCACTCAATGACCACCTCATGCAGGGACCAGATCTCACAAGTAGTCTTGCTGGAGTGCTGCTGCGCTTCAGGGAAGGACAACATGCTGTTACTGCGGACATACAAGAAATGTTCCATCAAGTCAAGGTGCCAGAAGACGAGAGGGACTCTTTACGCTTCCTGTGGTGGCCAGGTGGAGACACCAATCAAGCTATTCAAGAGTTCAGGATGACTTCACATGTGTTTGGAGCGCGATCGTCCCCAAGTGTAGTCAACTTCTGCCTTAGACAGGCAGCACTGGACTATGGTGACAAGTATGGTGAAGACGCTTGCCATGCCGTACGACGCAACTTCTACGTTGACAACTTGTTGAAGTCAATGGACAGCGAGGAAGACTGTATCCAATTGACAAAAGACCTCATTGGACTCTGTGCTGATGGAGGATTCCGGCTGAACCAGTGGACATCTAGCAACAAGTGCATTCTCGCTGCCGTGCCTGAAGGGGAGAGAGATAAATCAGTGGCTACATTGGACCTCAGTAAGGACGAGCTGCCTACGGAGCGCGCTTTGGGTATCCACTGGGACATGAGCAGTGATGAGTTCACCTTCAAGATCAACCTGAAGGAGAAGCCTAGGACACGAAGAGGAGTTCTCTCTGTAGTGGCTTCCTTGTATGATCCACTTGGTTTTGTCGCACCTTTCACCCTGAAAGGGAAGATGTTACTACAAGAACTGTGTCGTCGCAACTTACCTTGGGATGAAGAAATGAACAACGACGAAGCAAATCGTTGGAGCAGATGGACTTCCCAGCTTCAGTGTCTAGGAGACTTCAAGATCAGAAGAAGCCTGGTGCCTCCAGACTTTGGGGAGGTATCATCGTACCAACTTCACCATTTTGCGGACGCAAGCCAGGCAGGATATGGTGTGGCCACGTATCTGCGCACGGTAAGCAAGAATAACCAAGTGAACAGTACACTGGTTATGGGTCGAGCTCGTGTAGCTCCCCTCAAGAGACCGAGTATTCCACGAATGGAATTGACTGCTGCTGCTGTGGCAGCTCAACTTGATTGCAAGATCAGGTCAGAACTCGATTTGGAGTTGTGTGACTCAGTGTTCTGGACCGACAGCACGTCTGTCCTGAAGTACATCCGTAACCTGTCTGCAAGATACCACACGTTTGTAAACAACCGTGTGAACCTCATCCGCGACCTCAGTGACATCACCGCTTGGAGGTATGTGAACACCTCTGCGAACCCTGCAGACCTGGCCTCTCGGGGCCTTGATGTGGACAGCTTGCTGGAGTCGTCGCTGTGGCTGACAGGACCAGAGTTCCTGTGTCAAGAGCAGGACAGTTGGCCAGCTCTTCCTGACGATGTTAAGCGAGCAGAACTACATGGAGATCCAGAAGTTAAGCAGTCTGCACCCATCTTCAGCATGGTGGTGCCGGAACCAATCCTAGTGGAGAAGATTGCTGCCAAGTTCTCTTCATGGACCAAGATAGTGCGAATCATCGCTCGACTGAGGCGATTAGGAACCAAGAGTGGATCAGAAGTGTTATCTGCAAACGAGATGAATTGTGCAACAACCATAATATGGAAGAATATTCAAGCTCAAGAGTATGGGAGTGAGATCAAATCACTCTCCAAGAAGGATTCCAAGGTGAAGAAATCCAGCAAGATTTGCAAGTTGCGACCATTTCTACAAGAAGGCTTGCTGAAGGTTGGTGGAAGACTCTGTGAAGCCACCATCAGTGATAGCTGCAAGCACCCCATCATTCTTCCATCCAAGTCGCCAGTTGTGAGGAAGATGGTGCGATGGACCCATGAAACAAACAGCCATTGTGGGCAGAACCATCTTATGGCTGAACTAAGAAAAAACTACTGGATCGTTCATGGAAATTCAGTAGTTAGATCAGTGATACATGACTGTGTCATCTGTAGAAGACTCAGTTGTCGGCCAGTGAATCAAGTGATGGCCGACTTGCCCTCTGACCGGATCTGTCCGGGGGATCCTCCCTTCACCAATACAGGGGCAGACTGCTTCGGTCCCTTCTTTGTGAAGCAAGGGCGCTCTACAGTGAAGCGCTGGGGAGCCATTTTTACCTGCCTGACAGTGCGAGCGATTCATCTGGAGGTTCTCAGCTCGATGGATCAAGACTCCTTTGTGAATGCAGTGAGAAGATTTACGGCCAGGCGAGGAGCTGTCAAGAGAATATGGTCAGACAACGGTACCAACCTCGTCGCAGCTGACCGAGAGCTGAAGGAAGCTCTTCAAGACTTCAAGGAAGAGGAAATTGCCCAAACCCTAGCAGCTAAGGGCATCGAGTGGCGTTTCAACCCGCCATATGCGTCACACTTCGGAGGAGTCTGGGAACGCCTCATACGCTCAGTGAGAAGAGCTCTCAGTGCAACCTGCCTGCAGCAGGTCACCACTGACGACACACTATCGACACTGTTCTGTGAAGCAGAGTCTTTGGTAAATGGAAGACCCCTAACCAAGGTAAACGACGACCCAGACTGTCCACTGCCATTGACGCCTAGTATGCTGTTGACTCTGAAGAGTGCAGTGCTCCCAGTAACGAAGACTGACCAGAAGGACTTGTATGTTAGGCGCCGCTGGCGTCAAGCGCAATATCTTGCCGACCAATTCTGGAAGCGATGGCTGAGGGAGTACCTTCCATTGCTTCAAGAAAGACAGAAGTGGACCGTCCAACGGCGAGACATCCAAGTTGGCGACATCGTGCTAACTACCGACGAACGTCTCCCCAGAGGCTCGTGGCCTTTGGGGCGAGTCTTGGAAGTGACTCGAGACTCTGACAACCGAGTTAGACAAGCCAAGATTAAGACAGAGTGTGGGTTGTACTTACGTCCAGTGCAGAAAATGTGCCTTCTCCTTGAAACGGAGTGTGATGACAGTGGAGTGCCATTGGAAAAAGAGTGAACGCCGTGCGCTGCTCATATGGCGTGCTGTGTATGTGGCATATTTGCAGTGTATTTTGTATACTACAAAATAGGGGGCGGTGTAGGATATGCCACAGCGTTTTACGTTTTTAGTTAAGTTGACGCTACACGTTTTCTTTGTTGATGATAAGGATGAGGAGATAAGCGAGCGTCGGGATTGCCTGATGTTTGTTTTGTATTTAATTATATACTTATGTGCACTATTTTGAATTGAATATTTCTATTGAATGGAAAACTGTATACATATTTTGTTTACTTTTTTATATGAAAAAGAAGTATTGAGTTGGTACTGAAAAATATTGTACTGTTATTGTTGGCATCTGCCCAAAAGGCCGCGATTTATGCCCGCCTTAGCGCCTTTGTTCAGTTCAGCGTGGGCAGGCTCTGGAAAGCACATGGAATTTCTGCATGCTGTGGTTCTGCAGTATTTGTGGTGTGCTGAGCTGCCCAGTGTACTCATCATAGTATTAAGTGACCAGTGTTGCTGTTAGCTAGGAGGCTGAATGCATCTGGTGGTACAGCAACTTGTACCAGTGGTTATCTGAGAATTTTAGCATTAGAATCGGCGTCTGGAAAATGTAAGTTTATTTTTTATGTTAAGTGAACCTTACTTGTGGAATTACTGTATTGTATTTTACATCATTTACATTATTTTGTATTTACATGATATTTACAGTATATATATTGTTTTACATGAATATTTACATTATTTTTTTGTATATTTATTGCTGCTTTTGTTTGCAGCGTCAAACCTCGCTGCTTTTGATGGAATATATGAACACCACAGAGGAAGAGTGTTTGACTTCACCCTTAGTAAACGCCGATATTCAGAACGTAGCTGCACTGGTGGTGCAGTGTTCTACAGTCGGTTATAAAATCTTTCAAAACCAAACTTGAGCGAACATGAAGTGCCACCTAGGTTGTCCAAAAGCAAAACAGGGACATTACATCACAAAAGATTACCGTTTCTGGTGCAAGAAAGGAGAACCTACAAATGCAATGCTGCTGATGACTCGGCAGATAGACTTATAGGCTCTCCCAACACCCCCAGACATCCTTAGCTCACAAGGATGGTGAGGTTACAGTGACCAAAGAACTATAGAGTTTGAGCAGGACTCCAAGCCCAGTCTGGGGATCACCAGGCATGGTATGGACATTACCAACAGGCCACCACAACCTTTAGGACAGGTAATACAGACCTACTTCTCCACTATTCACAGACTCCTACAAACACTTACAACGGCATCACCTTCATCGCCTGAAAACGTGGCTTCGACACCGAAATGGAAGAAGAAGAAAGATTAACTGAGCTTAAGCACAGACATGTTAGGATTAAATAAGGCTGGAGAAATTTCAAATAGATTTGCAATAAAAAAGCAAGGCCGCTTAGATTGGTTCTAGAAGTGTGTGGGTGAGAAAGACACACACACTCTCTCTCGCTCTCTCTCTCTCTCTCTCTCTCTCTCTCTCTCTCTCTCTCTCTCTCTCTCTCTCTCTCTCTCTCTTTCTCTCTCACTCTCTCTCTCCCTCCATGTGCATAAGTGTCTGTAGTGTGAATATTTGTCCTGATCACAAAAAAATATTAGTTTGTTCACCGGATTTCAATCAACCATGAAGTACTTCTATCTGTAAAAACTGAGCAAAATCATAGTAAATAAAAAAATAAAATTCATTATTCAGGAACTCTATTGTTTTAGGTCATGATAAACTAAATCAACTGATAAGGGTAGTAGGTAGCCAGGGTATCAGCCACCCGGTGAGATACTACCTCTAGAGAGTTATGGGGTCCCTTGACTGGCCAGACAATACTACATTGGATCCTTCTCTCTGGTTATGGTTACTTTTCTCTTTGCCTACACATACACCAAATAGTCTGGCATATTCTTTACATATTCTCCTCTGTCCTCATACACTTGACAACATTGAGATTACCAAACAATTCTTCTCCATCCAAGGGCTTAACTACTGCACTGTAATTGTCCAGTGGCTACTCTCCTCTTGATAAGAATAGAAGAGACTCTTTAGCTATGGTAACCGGCTCTTCTAGGAGAAGGACATTCCAAAATCAAACCATTGTTCTCTAGTCTTGGGTATTGCCATAGCCTCTGTACCATGGTCTTCCACTTTCTTGGGTTAGAGTTCTCTTGCTTGAGGGTACACTTGAGCACAATATTCTATCTTATTTCTCTTCCATTTGTTTTGTTAAAGGAGATATTGGCTTATTTTAATGCTGTTACTCTTCTTAAAATATTCTATTTCCCTCGTTTCCTTTCCTCACTGGGCTATTTTCCCTGTGTGAGCCTCTGGGCTTATAGCATTCTGCATTTCCAACTAAGGTTGTAACTTAGCAAGTAATAGTAATAATGATAATATAAACAATTGAAGAAAAATAAATAGTAGCAAAAGCTGTAAGACAAAAATGTCTGTGACCTAGCAAACAGTATGACCTGATGTTGTTTTCATAACTTGGGTCAGTAGAAAAAACAGAATATTTATTAAGTAACAATAGAATGACTTAATTCACTGTCCTATCTTTGTATAGTAAAGTGACAATAAGTATGTAATTGAAATAGTAAATCATTGGTAACCAGAGGTACAGAGAATAGAAGAGACAAACATGTAGCAATTTGAAACAGCATTTCCAACTTTTTTACGTAACAGATAATCCCTGGAAGTTTCATTACTCTACGATTAAAACTATGGCCAGGAGGCTGTTCACAAACAAACACACATACACAAACAAGGATGAAGACATAACCTCCCTCCAACTTCGGTGGCGGAGGTACTAAAATAGAAGGATGTTATGTGATTCTAAATCATGGATTTCCATAAGTAGTATTTTCCTCTACAGCTTTTTTACAGATCTGTGTATCTATTGGGCAATGCTTCATCGCTTCGATATTTCATCATTTTAAATAAAATCAGCCTTGATTTGTTTATTTCTCCCTCTTAATTTATGTTTTTCCATAGCAAAAATCCATACATATAAGCTTTATTCAGAATCTTTCAGGCATAATGCCAGTATGATAGAAGCCAAATTGCATTGAGTAAACGAACTCTACCTGACCGTTTCGGACGAAATGTCGGTAAAGAATTTGTCTTCCTAACCAATCTAATTTGCAATATACCGATATATTCCTTAAATAATGAGCATACGCACTACTCGTGTAAATTCTTACTATGAAATAACTTACATTATTAAGTTTTCATGTGAATTAAGGCCGTTTTAACGACACTGAATCAAATTATCGATAGCGTAACATTACTGATCATAGAAAAAATCAATAGAAGATACGAGTTATGAGATTTGTGAAGTTACATTTCTATGAATAACAAATCAATCCTTAAATACTTATCATCAAAGTTACTATTATCATTATTTTTACTACTGTATTATTATTGTCAAAAATTGACATTTATTCCCCTTGAATAAAGATATTCTTAGTTTTACGAGTATTTGTTTTCTGAGGTATTTCCCAGTTTCTATGAATATATGTTTAAATGTGATTATTTTGCTCCACAGAAGTAGTTTTATCATATTAACCATATCAATGAGTTTGTATGAATTAGTATAATAATATTTAAAGTAATAAGCTACCTTTCTTGCAAATTTTATCCATCTAGATCAGATAAGATAACGTATCATCCCATTGTTGCCAAACTTCTTCCTGTGGAGATTATATATATTTTTTGATTATTGTAAGGGCACATGCCAGTAATTTAAACTTGCCTTCTGGACAAAAACCTTTTTTGTATGTTGGGTTACAATTAAATCACTTGATGTTTGTTACGTAACCCTTGCAAATTTGTAAATGTGACAACATTGTACTGTACTCCTCCCGAGTTCTCTTCCAGGGTGGAAATGTGACGCGGGCGGGTTTCTACCAGCGGACTCCAAAAGGCAAGTACTTAGAAGATATTCTCCTGAATCCGACCTCCATCATCACCTCGTGAACCATCGCATTGTTGCAGCAATGTTCTTATAAGAATACTCTGTAACCCCGTTTGATATTTGTTTAATTTTTTATCAAGTCACGTAAATTTTGTTCATTTGTGGTAATGTTAATGTTCGCTCTTTAACGTAAGTCTGATGATTTTTGTTTGTGTACTTTAAATATTAAATATATGTCAAACTTTTTAATTGAGTCTTTGTGAACCCGTGTGGCATCACCCCCAAAAGAATCGGTGCAGGAAATATAGTTTGAATCAAAGGTAAACGGCAGACGTCTCTTAAGTAAGTGTGTTTCTCAGTTCTGTAACTTGGCCTCGTGCAAAGCTGGTGCACGAGGGTTTGCAGTTTAAAGAAAGTTATCGTATGTGGTTGTAAATTCCCCAGTGTTTCACTACATTCAGGTCCTTCGAACGAACCGGATGCCATAACGATTCACAAAGAATTTTTTTTGGATGTTAAAGATGAATTGCGATAAAGTTCACGTGGTTGATGGTCGGCGTCAAAGTCATTCTAGTATAGCTGGCACGTGTCCAAAGTTATTTGGTGAGCAGGGTAAGGTATTGAATTACTTGGAGTGTTTTACCAAGTAATCTGTTTTATGGAACATTATTTGTTCGTAAATTACTCTGTGAGGAAATTTTGTTGAATTTCGTTGCCATTTTTTTTTAACTTAGGTTTCGTGACCAGATGTATTTAAGAACACGTGGTCAAATTGTCTAGCATTTAGTGCATGTTATATTTGAATCAGGGTTAGATAATTTGCCATATATTTTCTGATATTTGTTCAAGTTTGTTATTGATTCATTAACGAGATAATGGAGTCCAAGATTAAGGTAGTTATTGAAGGGGAAATTATTTCCTTACAAGATTTGCTCGACGAGTCAGGTAGCTGCATTGTTGATACCGATACACCAAAATTGACTCTTGTAATGTATGAACGTTGTCTTACTGAGGGACTAGGACGTTTTGAAGATTGTTGGTCACAGAATGTGACGATTATTTCACAGGATAGTGAATATGACAAGTTATGTAGAAGTTATAGAGCAATAACTAGATGTGTAAGGAAAGCTATTGCTGCTACTCAGCAAACTATGAGCCAGATTGACGCTAGAGATAGAAATCAACGGCCCGTTATGCCTCCTCCTTCGGTTCCCGTTAATCCTCTCCCTCCCCCTAAACTCCCAGAAATTAAGATACCTGAATTTAGCGGTGGGGAAGAACAATGGCTTACATTTTGGTATATATTCAACAGTTTGGTTCATGATCGTAGGGATATTTCCAATGTAATTAAGTTTTCTGTACTCAGAGCTAGTTTAAGGGACAACGCCCTCAAAGCCATAGAAGGTTTGCCTGTCACTAATGCCAGTTATTCAGTAGCTATTCAGACCCTTAAGGAGAAGTATGATAATAAGGAAAACTTGAAACGTAGACTCATGTCCAAATTAACACATTTAGTCCCTCCCAGACATTCAATAGAGGATTTGAATACTTTTAAATTGGATTATGAAAAAATTATTTTACAGATGAAAATATTGAATTTAGATGTAGAAGCCATGAACCCCATTTTCTCTAGTATAATATGCGAGAAATTATTACCTGAAACGCGTAAGGCTATAGCTGATAAACTTAATATTATATCTCTTGATTTAAAGCAAATTTCCTCAGGTTTGAAATATGTTTGTGAATTGATGGAATTTTGTCACAAAGGTGAGAATTCTAATAAAAGAAAACGGGATCAGGGCAACTATTCTAAAGTAATTCCCTCAAATGTGCCTAATGTGCAGAGAGCACAACCAAGTAACAGTAAACCTAGTAATAGTAGTCCTTACAATAATTGTGTGTTTTGCTCATTGAACCATGCTTCTCGCGATTGTAAGACTTTCAAATCCGTTGACAGTAGAAGGGACAGAGTTAAATGTTTAAGATTGTGTTTTGCTTGCCTCAAAGGAGGTCATTCCTTCTCTGAATGTAGGAATAAGCCTAAATTTAATATATGTGATGGTCCTCATTACCCGATGATTTGTAAGAAAACCGAAAACCCTGTAAATCCTGCTTCACCAAAGTTGGGTGTAAATAGTACTAAGGTTAGTAAATCAAATGGTAACTTTGGGTGTCCTAATAAGGATCCCAAAGGTGCTGTTAGTCAATCAAATGTTAATGGGAATTCTCATAAGGATCCCAAAGGTGGTGTTAGTAAAGGTGATTCCCCCGTAGTTATGACTGCTTCTTTGGGAATTGATCATTCTCAGAATAATAAGATTTCTGTGTCGACTGCTCTTCCTACTGCTAGCGTAATTGTGTCAGGCAACGGACATCGTTCCTTTGAGATAGCACTCTTTGATTCTGGTGCGCAAAGAACGTTTATTGCAACGGAATTACTCCATAAGCTTAATCTATCGTCTATAGCAATGGTAGCCTTAAAGGTAAAACCATTTGGCAGTGATGCCATGGAAGTTGATTGTGATATAGTAAGAGTTGTGGTGAGACTAGGTAAAATTCGTACTGTCATTAATGCCATTGCATTGGATAGAGTTAATTCCAGAATTTATTCTCCAGGATTATGTAAGTCAGCTGCGTTCTTGACGAGTAAAGGCATAAATTTAGCAGATAATGATGTAAATTCAGATGAAGTAAATGGTATAGAATTTGCCATTGGGGCTGATTATTATGGAAAATTCATTCAGAACAGTCAAATTTGCTCTGGAATACAGATATTGAATAGTTCTGGTGGTGCACTAATTATTGGACCCCTTCCTAGTTGGTCTTATGACGACGTAGAATCTAATGAGATTACTACATCAAATGTATGTTGTTCCAGAATAGAAGTAGAGGAAATTCCTATTAATTCTTGTTGTGAAGTTAGAAGATTATGGGATTTAGAAAGTGTTGGTATTCGTCAATCTGAAATTATTCCTGAAGAAAGAGAATCAGTTAAGTGTTTTAAGGATAAAGTCAAAAGGGTTGACAATAAATATGAAGTGTCCTTACCATTTAAAGACGAAAGTAGACCACCTGGTAACTATAGAATAGCCATTGGTCAATTAAATTCCTTGTTACATAGATTTGAATCTGACCCCTCCTTGTATGCTAAATATGTATAAGATTATCAAAGATTATGTTCAGTCTGGGTTTATAGAATTAATTCCTGCAGGTTCCCCTATTATGGGGCATTATTTACCCCATCATGCTGTATTGAAGGATTCCGAAACTACTCCCATTCGAATAGTTTTTAATGCTTCTTCAAAGACTAAAGGAGAACTTTCCTTAAATGATTGTTTATTAACTGGTCCCTCATTAACTACTACACTTTTCGATGCCCTGTTGAGTTTCCGTACAAACCCAGTAGCTGTGATTTCAGATATCAGTAAAGCCTTTTTAAGGATAGGCATTTCACCTGATTGTCGTGATTATTGCAGATTTCTATGAATAACTGATCCCTCAGATTTGAAGTTAACTGTAACTTACAGGTTTTGTGTAGTTTGTTTTGGAGCTACGTGCTCACCCTTTCTCTTGCAGCAAACCCTCTTGCATCATTTATCTTTACATGATAATCCTCTTGCATCATCTCTGATGAAGAATTTCTACGTAGATAATTTTAGTAAAACTTACAAGGATGTGTCAGTCTTGATGGATGAGTACCCAGTAATAAGTGAGATTCTTGAAGACGCTAATATGCCTCTACAAGAATGGGTCAGTAATGATTCAGAGTTCAACAGAACCATAGACGTTAGCAAAGAAAGAGTAAACGTTTTGGGTTTAGAGTGGTATCTAGCACAAGATGAGATGTCACTAAAGGAAGTAAATTGTGAGCATAAAGGACCTTTAACCAAACGAAAAGTTGTATCAGTAGTAGCTTGGATGTTTGATCCTCTAGGATTATTGTCACCAATACAGGTGAGAGGTAAATATTTTTCCTAGGTTTGTTGTACATCCTGAATGTTCCCACTTACATGTATTTTGTGATGCCTCTAACAAGGCATATGGAGCTGCTGCCTATGTGACTGATTCCAAGAGAAGTGTAAGCAATTCACTGGTCAGTAAGTGTAAAGTGGCACCAAACCCTAAACAGACTATTCCGCGTTTGGAATTGACAGCCTTGTCCTTGGGTGCGAAACTTGCTTGAAGATTAATGCAGAATGAGGATTTAAGATTGAGTTCTTGCACTCTCTGGAGTGACTCCATGGTTTCTATTTGTTGGGTGAAGAACAATAATAGTAAAATTCCCTATGTACGAAACAGAGTCACTGAAATTAATGAATTCAAGTTTCCCCTACGGTATACCCCCTCTAAGGATAATCCAGCTGATATTCTATCCAGAGGTAGTAATAGTAAAGATTTATCGCAAAATTCCTTGTGGTGGAATGGTCCAAAATGGCTTTTAACTGGTGATTACCCCCAATCTTTAGCTACAGAAACTGTGCATGCTAATTAAATTCTTTCAGAACCTAAGTTTGTACAACCTCCACCCCCATTAATTGACATCTCACGTTACAGTAATTTAAGTAAGCTTAAACATATCATGAGGTCAATTTTGCTCTTTCATAGTAAGTGCAGTAAAGGTTCTAAGTTTGTTGTTAACGAAATGAAAGCACTTGTCCTCCTTGAACAGAAGCAACATTTTTCTACTACCAGAATGTACCTCTGTGATAAGAATTCACATGGAGTGTCCATGGATATTAAGAATTTGTGTAATCAGTTAAACTTATTTGTTGATGAGGAAGACCTAATAAGGTCTCAGGGTCACATGAAAAACGCTTCCATGTCTTATGATACTCAGTGCCCAATGTTATTGCCTTCCAGAAGTTATTTAACAGTATTGATAGTTGAACATTTGCATAGACATAATCACCATTGTGGTGTCAATTCTGTACTGGTATTGTTGAAAGAAACCTTTTGGGTACCTAAAGCACGTCAAGTAATCAAATCGATTCTGTCGAAGTGTGTTTTGTGTCAGAAGTTAACTAAGAAACGGTTGTGTTTGCCTCCTCCCCCCACCATTACCCACAGAACGAGTGAGATATGATAGACCGTTCCAATCAATAGGAGTTGATTATACTGGTGCTATTAATATTTTTGATCATGAGACTGGTTTTGAGGAGAAGGTCTTTGTGTGTCTATTTACCTGTACTACGAGCAGGGCAGTTCATTTTGAATTGACTCATTCCATGACTGCTTCAGATTTCCTACTGGCTTTTTGACGCTTTGTAGCATATCATTCTCTGCCAAGTCTGATTATATCTGACAATGGTCGGAATTTTGTTGGATTTAAGAATTTCCTGAAAGAAATTATGGAGGTACCTGACAGGGAATTTGATAGTGTTGAAACTCAGGAGCCAGATAGTGTGCCTCTGAATGATGCGAGACCTCGGTGTGCAGCAGCAATCCGCTGTGATCAAGAGAGAAAGGATTTAATTTCTATGGATGTACTCTAAGTGTATGTTTTGATTTAGAATTTTGGGTACAGTTGCATTATTTCTAATTATGATTCTTCTTAGGGGAGAATGTCAAAAATTGACATTTATTCCCCTTGAATAAAAGTATTCTTGGTTTTAAGAGTGTTCGTTTTCTAATGTATTTCCCAGTTTCTATATATATGGTTAAATGTGATTATTTTCCTCCACAGAAGTATTTTTATCATATTAACTATATCAATGAGTTTGTATGAATTAGTATAATAATATTTAAAGTAATAAGCTACCTTTCTTGCAAATTTTATCCATCTAGATCAGAAAAAATGACGTAACATCCCATTGTTGTCAAACTTCTTCCTGTGGAGATTATATATGTTGTTTGATTATTGTAAGGGCACATGCCAGTAAATAATCAGTAATTTAAACTTGTCTTCTGGACGAAACCCCTTTTTTTTTGTGTATGTTGGGTTACGATTAGAGTACTTGATGTTTATCTTTAAATTGATGTTATGTTACGTAACCCTGTAATTTTGTAGATCTGACAACTGTGCTATGCAATATACTCCTCCTGAGTTTTCTTCCAGGGTTGAAAGGTGAAGCTAGGCCTCTTTCAGCAGTTAACTCCAAAAGGCAAGTAAATAGAAGATATTCTCCTGAATCCGACCGCCATCGTGAACCATCGCATCATTGCAGCAATGTTCTTATAAGAATACTCTGTAACCCCTTTTGATATTTGTTTAATTTTTATCAAGTAACATAAATTTTGTTCATTTGTGTTAATGTTAATGTTCGCTCTTTAACGTAACTCTTATGATTTTTGTTTGTGTGCTTTAAATATTAAATATATGTCAAACTTTTTTAATTGAGTCTTTGTGAACCCGTGTGGCATCACCCCAAAAGAATTAGTGCAAGAAATATAGTTTTGAATCAAAGGTAAGGTAAACGGCAAATGTCTTTTACGTAAGTGTGTTTCTCAGTTATGTAAATTGGCCTCGTGCGAAGTTGGTGCACGAGGGTTACAGGTAAAAAGGTTAATATATGTGGTTGTAAATAACCCAGTATTTCACCACAGATGTAATGGTTCAACAATACTGTTCCACCTAACCTAAGGTTCCCCATCTAACCTAAGTTAGGGGCTGTATCCTTACATACTTTCAGTATTTACCAAAGGCCCCTGCAACCACATCCTTTTAAACTGCTGTATATTTAGCTTACCCTAAGACTAAGTCTCAACCCTGTGTTTGCTTCCCAGCCGGCTTCACTCCTGACAAGGTAACACTAAATCATATCTTGTGAATTGTAAAATAGCTTCATAATATTGTATTATTATTCTTGTTATCATTACTAGCTAAGCTACAACTCTAGTTAAAACAGCAGGATGCTATAAACCCAAGGGTTCCAACAGGGAAAAATATCCCAGTGAGGAAATGAAATAAGGAAATAAATAAACTAAATAAAAAGTAATAAAAAATCAAAAGAAAATATTTTAAGAACAGTAACAAGATTAAAACAGATATTTCATATATACATTATAAAAATGCTTATGTCAGTCTGTTCAACATAAAACATTTGCTGCAAGTTTGAACTTTAGAAGTTCCACCGATTCAACTACCCGATTGGGGAGATCATTCCACAACATGGTTACAGTTGAAATAAAACTTCTAGAATACTGTGTAGTATTGAACCTCATGATGGAGAAGGCATGACTATTAGAATTAACAGCGTACCAAGTATTACGAATAGGATGATACTGTCCAGGAAGATCTGAATGTAAAAGATGGTCAGGATTATAAAAAATCTTATGAAACATGCATAATGAACTAATTGAACGATGGTGTCAGAGATTAATATCTAGACCAGGAATAAGAAATTTAACAGACCGTAAGTTCCTGTCCAACAAATTCAGATGAGAATCAGCAGCTGAAGACCAGAAAGGAGAACAATACTCGAAACAAGGTAGAATGAAAGAATCAAAACACTTTTTTAAGAATAGATTGATCACCAAAATTTTTTTATGCTATTGAAGAAGACAGACAAGATAAAAAACAATTTTCCCATAAAGAAAATAAATTTGACATGAAATAAAAAAGTATACACCTGTCCCAAACACCTACATACATCCCAAAATTTTCCAAAGTTAGCCTTAGGGTAAGGGAAAGGGAATGGCAATTTAGGTTGGACATTCCCACTTCCCAATGTGTTGCTAACATTTACCTGTCTTTGTAATATTTTAGGGGTGTATGTATGATGATGTCCACCTGTATTCATGATGACAGCCATGCCCCATAATTCCTTCATTTTGGGCTGTATATATGATGATGGCTATGCCCCATAACTCCTTTATTTTGGGCTGTATATATGATGAAGGCCACGCCCCGTAATCCCTTTATTTTGGGCTGTATATATGATTACGACCATGCCCCATAACTCCTTTATTTTGGGCTGTATATATGATGACAGCCATGCCCCATAAATCCTTTATTTTAGGCTGTATATATGATGATGGCTGTCGTTATTTTCACTTCGACAGATAATAACGTTCTTGGCCCGATGTTAAGGGCCGATAGCAAGACCTTGAAGAGGTAAGACTCCCAAAACCTTCCAGGAATCAACAAAATACAGCTATACTTTAACAATTTTATTACAAAAATAATTATTTAATACGAGGGAAATACATAATCAAACATTTACTCGACATACTAAAGAGACACGTGACTAAATAACCTCATGCGTAGCTGAAAAAACTAAGTCCGCACCGAACTCAAAATTAAGCAAAATTAATTAATATTTTAATAAGTTGCCTCGGTAAACGGCATACCAAGGCTTTTTCACGTAATTTAAAAGACAGCACTGAACCCCAATCACAAGGATCGACTAAATATGCATGAATACAAATCTTACAAAACACTTGTAAAACCTATAGGGAAACCGACCTGGGTACTATAGGGGAGAGAGAGAGAGTACAATTAATAGGACTTACTTCTGCTGAGGACGTTGGACAAAAGAGGCAGAGCTGAGCTCCGCAGCCCTGACGACACCTTTGTTTCCCGCGTTTTTCTGAATCTAAATTTCTACATAGGATATTTTCGTCATGGTACAATAAAATGACATTAAATTTCTGAATCATAAATTACAAATGCTCGATTTCTTTAACCTCAGCGCCTTCCCTACCAGGCGGCTGCTCTCTAGGTTCTAAAACAGTCTCATATCTAACCACAGTCGTTCGACTCAACGCCCGCGAGTTCTCCCAACCTTCCCTCCAATTTAACGTAACGTTGGTGGAGTTAAATGGCGGGATTTTTGAGTGATCAGTTCGAAAATTCCCGACATCCTCCACATCCCAAAATAAAGGAGCGATGAAACGTCAGTCAATTGGGCAAGGCTGGACTCGGGGGTGGGGGGAGTAACTACTCCAAGACTCTGTTAGGCTCGCTGCGTAGCGCTCCGCAACGACTCGAACAGAGTATACACAATGTACAACATACAGCAATGTTACCCCGGGGCAATAAACTCTTACAGGTGTACACAAATAATAATCCAAATGTACCTATACAACAGCTCAAATTAGGCAATGGGCCTAAGACAATCATAAGGTGGCAAATTAGCAATTGAAATGTACTCGTGAATAATACATATAAGGAGTCAAATGGAATGGCAATTAGGCAATGGGCCTAAGACAAATCAGCTTGTCATTCGTGTATGAAAACAGCAGAAAATAACAGTAATGTACACATACATAATACAGACAATTCAAATGGCAAAGCAAGTAGGCAAAGGGCCTAAGACAAATCAAAATGGTAAAAAACAGCAATGGAAATGTATACATAACAGTTCAAATGTAAAGGCAATTAGGCAATGGGCCTAAGACAAATCAGAAAATGGTAAAAAACAGCAATGGAAATGTATACATAACAGTTCAAATGTAAAGGCAATTAGGCAATGGGCCTAAGACAGATCAGAAAATGGTAAAAAACAGCAATGGAAATGTATACATAACAGTTCAAATGTAAAGGCAATTAGGCAATGGGCCTAAGACAGATCAGAAAATAGCAATTGAAATGTATTCACACAATACATAAGTCAATCTGCCTTTACTCACATTAATCGATACTTTTATAGCGCTGCTACATACAGGCTATTACTTGATGGAGTACAAGAGGGAGGGGGCTGGTTCTGTGCAACGCTCGGTCTGTAAGCACGAGAGACCATCCCGTCTCCGTTCTCCACACCCTACGCACTTCCAACCTCCGTAGATTCATGCACACCTTACAAACTGTTCCTCCACTCTCCCTACCTTCCAGATAGGACACTCCCCTTTTTCACTCACTGTTTGCAGCTACGCCTTATATATTGTCACTTTTCAGCAGACAGTCCATCAGTTCTCGCTGCTTCGTGGCAGCCCTTCTCAATGGGCGTGCGGAACGTCCTTGTGCGTTCGTCTGCTTTGATTCTGTTTCATTTTCACTTCTTTCACTAACTGTATAGTTCTCACCTTCATCGTCGTTGTCAACCGTTCCTGTGGCTGGTTGTTGAGTTTTCGTAGCTGGTGCCATTTCCTGGTTATCCCCAGACGTATCCACGATCCCTGGCATTCCTGCTGTCGAACTGTACGCGCCCTCTTCTCCGTCATCGCCGTCGTCGTCTTCGTCTTCTCCTCCATCATCATCCTCAGAGGGGGCTATTTCTAGGGGAACCAGGTGGCTGACAGCTCGCAGTGACTCGACACCTTCGAACAACACTTTGGCCGAACGCACAACTCCGTCGTCGTCAGGATACGTCTCCACGACACGTCCAAGAGGCCACGTAGCTCTTTCTTTTATTCTCTTGTTTAACTAGCACGATGTCTCCGGGGTGCAGCTTGGAGGGTTCCCCGGACCGACAGTCATGCCGGGCTCTCAAGGCACTCAAGTATTCTCTTCTCCACCGTTCTCTGAAGGCTTTTAAGGAATCTTTCAGTCTTATGTAGCGATCACGTAGCTTCCGAGCGGTGAAGGTCGCGTTGAGGTGGTCGTCCGGCAAGATCGGTGCCATGAGGTGGACTTGGTGTCCTCTTAGCAAATGGGAGGGGGTGAGGACTTCATCCTCGCGCTCGTCGCCGCTGTACATAAGTGGCCGATTATTCACCACTGCTTCTGCTTCTTTCACGAGGATTAGTACGTGGACGTCCGGCAGGTACTTCTTTCCGAGGGCTATCTGGAGGGTCCGTTTCGTTACCCCTATCAAACGCTCGAAGAACCCACCTTTCCAAGGTGCACGGGGCGTCTGAAACCGCCACTTTATGCCAGTTTTCCTCAAGAACTGCTGGACTTCATCTTCTTCGTAGAGTCCCTGAAGGAGGTGGCTGGCAGTTTTGAAAGTCTGATGGTTATCGGACATGATGAGCTGCGGGGCACTATGGGTGGCACTAAACCGTCTTAGTGCTAACACGAATTCTTCCGCTTCCAGGGAGGGACAAAAGTCAAGGTACACGGCTCTGCTAGCCATGCATGTTATGATGAGTATGTAGCCCGGCCACGTTTCAGTCTGTATGGCTGCTGTGTGGTCCACTCCGACTGCTGTGAAGAGTTTTGTGAGAGTGATCCTTTCCTTCGGTAGGGGGGGCGGTGGTGGCTGTCTCGTGAGAGGTTGGAAGGCCAGGATACATTTGGGACATTGTCACACGGTTCGCTTCGCAATGGAACGTAGACCCGCTACCCAACATTTCTGTCGAAAGACACCCATTAGAGTATTCACCCCGATGTAAATAATTTAAATACATCCTGACTAAATGCCCTTTGGCTGGCAAGAGAATTTTAACTGATCAGTTTTTTCTACTTGGGACACTCGTCCCCTAGTGCAAATGAGACTATCTATTAAGACTAGATTCAATTGTCTGACAAAATTAGCAACTTCACGAGGGGGTCTGACTCCGCCCTCTAAGTAGGCATAAACGGTAGGCAAATAATGTTTTTGCTCTAATTGGACAACAATACTGAACAGATGCCGTTCTATCTTTGTAAATCTTTTGATTACTTCAACAACTCTCAACAAGAATTGGAAATCTACTTGCCTTTGCAGAATTTCCCATATCTCGCCTGGAGGGGAAGGATTCATTTCCTCTCTTAATTCCTGCACTGCCGCGACTGTTGCTTTTTCCTGGGTTGGATCTTCTTCCTTGTCAGGGACAGGCTTTCCCGTGGTCCTGAGGAATTCTGGACCACTCCTCCACAGGGAGTTATTTAGCAGTTGTTGTGTCGTTGCACCTCTGGACAGGATATCAGCAGGGTTCTGTTTACTGGGGACATGCATCAATCTCAAATGACAAACCTGCTGAAGAAAAACAATCTCTGCTACTCGGTTAGATATGAAAACATTCTTGTGGTCCTTGGCCTCGGGAGATGCTACCCATGCCAACGTGACCTTACTGTCCGTCCATATGACTACCTCTCGAGGTTCTATCAGCTCTTTGAGGGTTTTAGCTAATCTGCTGCCTAGCAACAATGCTAGCAGTTCTAGCTTTGGAATTGTCAATTTGTTCATTCCCTTCGGAGTGATCTTCATCTTACTGGTGATTATGTTTACGTGATTGCAATCGTCCCTGGTATATGCTACTGCGCCGTATGCCTTACTGCTGGCATCGGTGAATATATGGAGTTCTAAACCTTTCCTACCTATTTTTCTTGGAAAAGTGATTTCGCTCACGGCTTTCAAATCACTCAACAACTCACTCGCTTCTCTAGCCTTTTCTCCTTTCGACACATCATCCCAACCCACGTCATTCTCCCATAGTTGTTGGAGGAAAAGTTTTCCTCTTACAAACAATGGGCTTATCAAACCTATCGGATCGTAAATTGAGACTAACAGGGAAAGTACCCTACGCTTCGTAGGCACCCATCCCTCCCCAAACTCACAGATCTTCTTACTTTCTTTCACACGCAATCGGTCCACGTCTCGAGTCCATCGCAACCCAAGAACGTTCACACTCACAGGCTCTCTCCATTCTTTCTCGCTATCAAAGGCCTAGTGATTGGATGCCCATCCTTCTAAAGGCATACCCGCCCCTGTTAAGATGTTATTAACAGACTCATGCTCCTGCTTCATGCTCTCCAGATTCTCGAAAGTGGCTAGATAATTATCGACATAAAAAGACTTTACCAAATCTGGCCTACCTTCCCGTTTAAAATGATAATTTAACACTTGTAACAAAAATGGACTTGCCGTGATGCCGAACACCACGACTCTAAAGGCGAAGGTAAGCGCTCGACATGCTGCCTCGCGCCACAGAAATCGTGTGTATTTGGCATCACGAGGATCCAACAAGACACGATGGAAGGCTTTGCTGATATCAGCTAACATGGCATATCTGTTCAACCTAAACCTTATGATTAAGTGATATGCCAGTTCCAATAGATTGGGGCCAGGCAATAGGCACTCATTCAAGGACTTACCACCTTTCGATTTCGTGGAAGCATTGAACACAATTCTAAGGGGGTTGGTGCGGCTCTCCTGATTCCAAAGTGCGGCATATAATAACCTTCAACCTTAGGTTCTTTTACTTCAGATATAAAACCCGCTTCAATATATTTGTCTATCACTCCCTGGTTTGTTCGGTTCGAAATATTCCCTATCCTTCCTAAATTTAGTTTGCAACGACTCTAACTGTGCCATAGCGTTTCTATAGTTCGTATCTGGCCTGGCATTTGATCCGAATGGTAGGCTAACCTGATATCCCTCAGGTTTTTTCACAACACTTCGCGACACCTTTCGCACGGCTTCCGCCTCGCGCATGGTGTATTGCTCAGATGGGGCGATGCCAACACGGTCCAAACGCCATCATTCATCTACATCAAACTGATATGGTTCGTTCATGATTTTGCACACACTGAGCGTTCTTACTTGTTCAACTTTTTCCCCTTGGAATAGCCACTGTGGCACCTTCCCATATGGGGACATACCATTATGAGTCAAGAAAAGATTGATCCCATCCACTTTTTCAACACCTATAATAAAATAGCTAAAGTAATCAGCCCCTACTAATATGTGTACGCCTTTACATAACCAGCGTTATGTATCGGGACGTCCACGTGTTCGTGTGCCACTAACTTCATCCTCACTGATCTCTTTCCCATCTCAACCCTACAACTCACTACATTGTACTGTCCACTTATTTCCGCGGAGCCGAATGGAGCTATATTCAATGACACTTGCCCTACCACCGGTAGGCCTAATTGACTCGCGATTTTCGCTGATATGAAGCTTCTTTGGCTCCCGGAGTCAAGGAATAGGCGGACTCGCTTGCTACCTTGTTTTCGATATATGTCTGCCATCGCGGTTGGCAAGAGGGTACATGGGAGGTCTACATCAGATTTCTGTGCAATCTTTGCGCTTTTGCATGGTTTAGATTCTACTTTAACTTTAGATGGACGGGGGGCAGTTTCGTGCTGTGTAGGTGTCGCATTTACTACGGGGCGGGACGTTGTTAATTGACTATTGCTACTATGGGGGTTAGATTGCGGTCGTCTTCCCGCATTGTGATCATCGCAAATTGCGGTGTGGTGTTTGGCATTACAAATTTTACAAGAACTTTGGATGGGACATTTATCACTACGATGACCTGACTTTGTACAATTAAAGCAAAGGCCCCTTTTGAGCAAAATGCGACGTCTGGCAGCTACGTCAGTTACTTGGCGACAGCCGTGAGGCGGGTGCCATTCGCTACAAAATGGGCAAGAATTATTGTGGACAGGTGTGGATTTCGGTCTTACACTGTTGTCTTTTCTTTTATCATGCTCGAGTTTGTCACCTCTTTGTAACGCATCGTCTTCGAGCATTCTTATAATGAAGTCTATTGCGTCAAAAAACTCATCCAACGTATAATCACATTTTCTCAAATGCTCGAACACTTTCCGATAGAGCTTTCCCTCTGACAATTTTTGATTTATGAGACTCATGACCATGCCCTGGCCTATATCATCTTTACTCAACCTTTTAATTTGTTCAATTATAATAGTTAACTCGAAACGGAACCTTTTGAGCTCTACGGGGTCTAGTGACGGCACAAATATGTTAACTAACTTTCGGTGCAGAATCACGAGCGTCTGATGTACGTTACCATATTGTTTGTCTAGTAGATCTAACGCTAATCTATAGTTCGCGGCGGTTACACTTAAAGATTTTAAGACTCTAAGCCGCTCCTTGTCCAATGTCCCCAGCAAATAAGTAAATTTAGACACTTCGTCTAAATCCGCTCTTCGATCCACGTGGATTGTGAAGAGCTCACGGTACGATGCGTACTCTTGTACTTCCCCTTCAAACGTGGGGAGAGGCAGCGACTTCAACTTGGGGAGGGCAACATTCCCCGTTGAAGTGCTTTTCACTTTGTCTATCCTATTATACAGTAGGGTAGAAGCGTGTGTAGCTTCACCTAACGTGTGCCTGATTCGGGCTTCAATACTAGATTCAAGTTTCACGCGCTGGATTTTGTATAGCTCTCTTAGCTGTCGGACCTCTGCCTGCAACTCCGTTACCAAATTCTGGTAAACGGACTCAGAGTAGGTCTCTAGTAGCGCTCTTTGCGTTTCGCTAAGCAAGTCTGTTACTAGGCCCATCGACGCCTCAATGTGCACGATCGTGGCCACCGCCATTCTGACTACTTTACTTTAATTACGGGAGGTTATCAAAACAAGAAGAAAAGAAGTTACGTCTCCGTTATGAAGAGGGGACTCAAGAAAACTAACACGTGGTTGATCGCACACCGAGACGTTGAGGACCTTAATTGTCCGTCTCTCTCTCTCTCTCTCTCAAAAGCTCATATTTTATTGAATTCCTATCTGGCTCTGGGAGGCACTTGCTATCCGGTTCGAAGGACCAGTTGTCGTGATTTTCACTTCGACAGATAATAACGTTCTTGGCCCGATGTTAAGGGCCGATAGCAAGACCGTGAAGAGGTAAGACTCCCAAAACCTTCCAGGAATCAACAAAATACAGCTATACTTTAACAATTTTATTACAAAAATAATTATTTAATACGAGGGAAATACATAATCAAACATTTACTCGACATACTAAAGAGACACGTGACTAAATAACCTCATGCGTTGCTGGAAAAACTAAGTCCGCACCGGACTCAAAATTAAGCAAAATTAATTAATATTTTAATAAGTTGCCTCGGTAAACGGCATACCAAGGCTTTTTCACGTAATTTAAAAGACAGCACTGATCCCCAATCACAAGGATCGACTAAATATACATGGATACAAATCTTACAAAACACTTGTAAAACCTATAGGGAAACCGACCTGGGTACTATAGGGGGGAGAGAGAGAGTACAATTAATAGGACTTACTTCTGCTGAGGACGTTGGACAAAAGAGGCAGAGCTGAGCTCCGCAGCCCTGACGACACCTTTGTTTCCCGCGTTTTTCTGAATCTAAATTTTTACATAGGATATTTTCGTCATGGTACAATAAAATGACATTAAATTTCTGAATCATAAATTACAAATGCTCAATTTCTTTAACCTCAGCGCCTTCCCTACCAGGCGGCTGCTCTCTAGGTTCTAAAACAGTCTCGTATCAAACCACAGTCGTTCGACTCAACGCCCGCGAGTTCTCCCAACCTTCCCTCCAATTTAACGTAACGTTGGTGGAGGTAAATGGCGGGATTTTTGAGTGATCAGTTCGAAAATTCCCGACAATGGGTATGCCCCATAACTCCTTTATTTTGGGCTGTATATATGATGACAGCCATGCCCCATAACTTCTTTATTTTGGGCTGTATATATGATGATGACCATGCCCCATAACTCCTTTATTTTGGGTTGTATATATGATGATGACCATGCCCCATAACTCCTTTATTTTGGGCTGTATATATGATGATGACCATGCCCCATAACTCCTTTATTTTGGGCTGTATATATGATGACGGCCTTGCCCAATACTCCTTAATTTTTTAATTTTCAACTACATCGCAAACTTGTACAGAATAAAAACTTTCCAGAATGTTCTAAATACCCCGGGTAAGTACTCACACTAACAGATAGAAATAGAAATATTTTGAAAATCATCAAAATTGCCGTGAAATTTATAAGTCAAACGAGCTCTGTACCTTGACACTGACTTTTTCTCTCTGGTAGTTCTTATAATTCACTGTAGATGACGTTTTGATCAATTCAGCAGTGCTTTAGCAGCGTAATACTGAATTAATCGGCGGTCGCAGCAATTTGAAACGACCCAATTAGAAAACCGCTTGGCCAAGGAAATTGCTGGAGGGCTTTTTAATTGAAACCAAATACTATATTTAGAAAATTCAAACAGGGTAATGGGTCCATGAAGCTTGGGTTTGAGATGCTCATTCTTACCCAACGAAACGTAAAAATGGCAACATCAGTGTGAGAGCGAAGTTACTTGTAAATCATCGATCAAAAAATTGTAGGGATTGTGAAGTTTACCAAAAGAAATGACTTTACATCTTATTTATATAAGATAAGACCCCTTGGGAATTATTCCACTGTTTGTTCAAAGTGCAGTTTTAATGAAATGGTTTGTAACTGTGATTGCAAATATGCGTATAATGGCATACCCACATTTTTTTGACGGTGTTCTAATAGTTTGTGTTGTGATTCTGGAAATCCTGGTCTTTCCAAACATTCTATTCCTTCTCCTTCACTAATATCCAGGCCACTTCACCAAGCACAAAAAAAAAAAAAAAACATATCCGAAGATGCCGACTTCAGTGACTTTGAGTAATGTAAGTATGACTATATTTGTTTCTGTTGATATATATATTATGGGGTGAAGGTAGTTTGTTGTGACAAGTGTAAACTTTTTTATTACTTGTTAAATGTCTTTCCTTTACGAAATATGATTGTGTTACCTTGCTAGGAGTGAAGTGCACTGTGAATAAAAAACAGGGTAATCTAAGAAAACAGTAGTATAAAGGGGGTCGGAGGGGTGGGGGGGGAGGTTTAGCCCTTCATAGGTAAGGGGGTGGCTTGTAGGTTAGGTTAGGTGGGGATGTTTAGGATAGGTGGTGTTCCTGTGTAGAGATTTTACAGAATAAGTTACACGAGGTTTGTGGTACGAACGACTAGAAAAATGGAAGAAAATTACGGAGCCTTTGTATATCAGCGGCCAGTTCCTACCACGTGAATTAAAAATGGACATCAACTAACAAAATTTTCCCCCTAACCTAACCTACAAGCTGTGACCTTGCTTACTTAACTAACAAGGGGGGGGGGGGGGGGGGCGACTGACGACCCCTATCACACTGCCGTATTTTGAGTTAGCCGTAATAATGAATACAGGTGGCCGCTATCATACATACACCCCAAAACTACCATATTCTATTCACGCGGGAGGACCTGTCCGTTGTTATACAAAGGCTCCACATTTCATATTTATCTGATGCGATGTGACTTTTCACCTCATTTTTATGTTTTGTTTGGGCAGTTTTAATGGTAAAGAATGATATATAAGGAACATGAAGAAACAATCCAATGGAATGTGTGCTATGCAAAGGTGTAAGCTATAGGGTTGCATAACTCAAGTTAGTAACCTCTGGCTCCTTCTCCTGGAAAGGGGTAGGGTCCAGCAATGTCCGAAGGATTATCCAGCTCATCCTCAGAATACTCAGAGGAGTCATCCAAAACAAAAGGGGCTGCCTCCACTTCCTTTTCTTCCTCCTCCACCTCTAGTATGCGCCTCTGAACCTGTCTCCTCTTTGCCTGAAGCGCTTTCTTTTCTTCTCCTCAGTCTTCTATTTTTTTTCCTCTTTGACCCGTAGCTCACTAAGAGCCTCGGTAATTTCTGTTTAAATGCAAGACTTGACCCTTTTCAGTCCCTTACCAAGTGGACGGGCTGCAGCTTTGGGATAGGGCCGGATACACTCTGGAGTCTTGGAGGTTGTGGACCTTGGAGTGATGGAGGCAGACCGGACTGGGGTTATGCCTGAAGGGCAAGGGGATGCAAGGCTTGAAGGGCCAGGGGTTACTGGGCATGAAGGACCAGGGGATACAAGGTCTGAAGGGTCAGGGGTTACAGGGCGTGAAGGGCAAGGGAATACAAGGTCTGAAGGGCTAGGGGATACAAGGTCTGACGGGCAAGGGGATAAAAGGTCTGAAGGGCAAGGGGATACATGGCATAAACGGCCAGGGGTTACAGGGCGTGAAGGGCCAGGGGATACAAGGTCCGAAGGGCAAGGGGATACAGGACATGAAGGGCAAGGGGTTACAGGGTGCAAAGGGCCAGGGGATAAAGGTCTGAAGGACCAGGGGATATAAGGTCTGAAGGGCCAGGGGTTACAGGGCGTGAAGGGCCAGGGGATACAAAGTTTGAAAGGCCAGGGGATACAGGGCATGAAAGGCAAGGGGTTACAGGGTGCGAAGGGCCAGGGTTTACAGGGCGTGGAGGGCCAGGGGATACAAGGTTTGAAGGGCAAGGGGATACAGGGCATGAAAGGCAAGGGGTTACAGGGTGCGAAGGGCCAGGGGTTACAGGGCGTGAAGGGCCAGGGGATACAAGGTTTGAAGGGCAAGGGGATACAGGGCATGAAAGGCAAGGGGTTCCAGGGTGCGAAGGGCCAGGGGTTACAGGGCATGAAGGGCAAAGGGGGTACAAGGTTTGAAGGGCAAGGGGATACAGGGCATAAAAGGCAAGGGGTTACAGGGCGTGAAGGGCCAGGGGTTACAGGGCATGAGGGGCAAGGGGTTACAGGGCATGAGGGGCCAGGGGTTACAGGGCGTGAAGGGCCAGGGGAAACAAGGTCTGAAGGGCAATGGGGATACAGGGCGTGAAGGGCCAGGGGGTACAAGGTCTGAAGGGCAGGGGGATACAGGCCATGAAGGGCAAGGGGATACAGGACGTGAAGGGCCAGGGGTTACAGGGCATGAGGGGCAAGGGGTTACAGGGCATGAGGGGCCAGGGGTTACAGAGCATGAAGGGCCAGGGGAAACAAGGTCTGAAGGGCAATGGGGATACAGGGTGTAAAGGGCCAGTTGGTACAAGGTCTGAAGGGCAAGGGGATACAGGCCATGAAGGGCAAGGGGATACAGGGCGTGAAGGGCCAGGAGTTACAGGGCATGAGGGGCAAGGGGTTACAGGGCATGAGGGGCCAGGGGTTACAGGGTGTGAAGGGCTAGGGGAAACAAGGTCTGAGGGGCAATGGGGATACGGGGCGTGAAGGGCCAGGGGGTACAAGATCTGAAAGGCAAGGGGATGCAGGGCGCGAAGGGCCAGGAGTTACAGGGCGTGAAGGGCCAGGGGATACAAGGTCTGAAGGGCAAGGGGTTACAGGGCATGAAGGGCAAGGGGTTACATGGCACAAAGGGCCAGGGTTTACAGGGTCTGAAGGGTAATAGGTTACAGGGCGTGAAGGGCCAGAGGAAACAAGGTCTGAAGGGCAATGGGGATACAGGGCATGAAGGGTCAGGGGTTACAGGGTGCGAAAGGCCAGGGGTTACAGGGCGTAAAGGGCCAGGGGGTACAAGGTCTGAAGGGCAATGGGTTACAGGGCATGAAGGGCAATGGGATACAGGGCATGAAAGGCAAGGGGATACAGGGCGTAAAGGGCAAGGGGTTACAGGGCGTGAGGGGCCAGGGGTTAAGGGTGTGAAGTGCAAGGGGTTACAGGGCGTGAGGGGCCAGGAGTTACAGGGCGTGAAGGGCCAGGGGAAACAAGGTCTGAAGGGCAATGGGGATACAGGGCATGAAGGGCAAGGGGTTACAGGGTGTGAAGGGCCAGGGATTACAGGGCATACAGGGCCAGGGGGTACAAGGGTCTGAAGGGCAATGGGTTACAGGGCTTGAAGGGCAATGGGATACAGGGCATGAAAGGCTAGGGGATACAGGGCGTAAAGGGCAAGGGGTTACAGGGCGTGAGGGGCCAGGGGTTATAGGGTGTGAAGTGCAAGGGGTTACAGGGCGTGAGGGGCCAAGGGTTACAGGGCGTGAGGGGCCAGGGGTTAAAGGGTGTGAGGGGCCAAGGGTTACAGGGTGTGAGGGGCCAGGGGTTACAGGGCGTGAGGGGCCAGGGGTTAAAGGTTGTGAGGGGCCAGGGGTTAAAGGGTGGGAAGTGCAAGGGGTTACAGGGCGTGAGGGGCCAAGGGTTACAGGGCGTGAGGGGCCAGGGGTTACAGGGCGTGAGGGGCCAGGGGTTAAAGGGTGTGAGGGGCCAGGGATTAAAGGGTGTGAAGTGCAAGGGGTTACAGGGCATGAGGGGCCAGGGGTTAAAGGGTGTGAAGTGCAAGGGGCTGCAAGGCCTGAAGGGCCGAGAGCATATAAGTCCAAGGTTTCCAGAGCGGTAGTTTTTGGAGCTTCTGTGGTAGAAGCTGAAGCCAAAGACTTGAGAGAGGGAGGCATTGCATGTAAATATAAGGCCAAACCTTGTTCCTCTGCACCTGTTTCTGGTGGTGGTGGCGGGTACTCTGTGACCTCTGCCCCAGCAAACGCATCATCTGGGAAGATGTTGCGATGAACCACTCAAAACCACTCAAATTATTTGCAGGGGTACAAGCCTTGATCCAAGCTTTACATGCAAGTTCAGGCAAATGATGCTCAGTAAGAAGCTTGTTGGGATGTGTCAGATGGAAATCCTTCTGCAGAACTCTCATGTGGTACTTGAATTGTCCAAAGATGCTCACATCCAATGGTTGGAGGTTAGCCGTAGTATGCGAAGGGAGAGTGACAAAGACAATGCTATTCTCGATCGCAAACTTGACAGCATGAATATTCATGTGGCATTCAGCATTGTCCATTATCAAAAGGATCTTATTGTCAGGGGAACAATGAGTCTTTCTTTGGATATGCTGCAATGTTTCCAAGAATATCTCACCGTTCATCCAACCATTCTGATGAAGAAGACCTTTGGAGCCATTGAGAGTCCCTCTCATGAAAGACTCGTTCCACCTCTTTCGTGAAATTATAAATACAGGAGGGATGAAGGACCCAGCTGCATTTATAATTCCAACAAAAGTCATAGAGGCTCCTCTTTCACGAGAAATCCGATAGGCTACAGGCTTTCCTTTCTCACACACCACCTTGACAGGCTTCATGACTGTAGTCAAACTACTTTCATCCAAGTTGAAGATCCTATCGAGCTCAAAACCATACCTGTCCATTGCCTCAGTATAAACATTAGTTTTTATTGAAGACAGTAATCCTGGCATTGGAAATACCCTCAGGAGTCTTCAATGTCAAAGTAGGATGATGCTTCATAAACCCGTAATACCAATCACGGGTTGCCGACTGCTCCCTCACCCAAGCCTGCGGAATCGCCTTGCTACCTACTGCAATGGCATATGAATATATGAGCTTCAGAAACTCCACTACTGGAAACTCATGAAACATTTGTGAGATCTTTATCGCATAATCTACAAGACTGTCCTCTTGATCTGAGGAGAACACACGATTTACCTTTTCCATAATAGGGACAAAGGTCTGCCCATCACTCTTAGCCCTAGAGTGGGTGACTGCATCCTACAAAAAAAAATACAATGATATAAGAAAAATTGTCGAACTCAAATGATATAGCAAAAATCAATAGGTCCTATTGGCTACATAAAATAGTCGGTAGGCTATTATTTCAGTCTTAGTCTCCCATACACCATATTGTAAGGCTATGATAGGTTAGGCCTTCATTTTTCCCCATTCATGTAGGCTAGCCTAACACTGAAATCTTACCAGATGCCCTACCCTATCTCAGAAAAAACAATCCCTCTTACCTGCAGGGTTGTGCGCTTGACATTAAACTTCTTGGAGGCTTCCCTTATACTGCACCCAGTCTTCACCCGGTAGTTGAAGGCCTCCTCCAAATTGGTGCAGTCAAGCTGGAGGAGTCCCTTAGCAACATAAGTTCGAGGCATCTCGCTGAAGTAGGGTTGAAAAATCTACAAGGAAAAGATGCTATTAGGGCTCGGCCAGACCAAGCGCGGCTAGCGGCGAGGTTAGCGGCAAGAGGTTATGGCGGAAAATTGAAACCTTAGGTATGTTATGTAGGTGGCCAGATAGGAGGCGCCGGCTAACCTCGCCGCTAGCCGCGCTTGGTCTGGCCGGGCCCATAGAACTTGTAAAGTAGATAGGAAAACAATTATGGAAATTTTTAAAATGTTCACTGACATTATAAAACTTATCTTAAGCACTTGTATTTTTATTTGTTTTGCTTACTTGTTTTGGGTTTAAATCCAACCCTCCACTGAAGTCGAGTGAACTACTTCTCGGGCGGGTCCATATTAATCATCTAACGAAACATTTTCATTATAACTTATACAATTCTTTGATTGTAGCATCTTCCAAATCATATGATCTTGTGAAAAGTAATGTCTTTAGTTTCTTCTTAAATTCAATTGCTCCCTTTAGGTCCTTCATTTCAGTTGGCAGTTTATTATAATGTCTAGGCGCACAGTAGCTAAAAGCCCTTTCACCAAATTTACTATTTGTTCTAGGTTCTGATAGCCTATGTTTGTCACTCATATGTCTTGTGTTAACATTTGTTTCTAGTTCTAGTTTGTTCAGGCATTCTTTTAGATATTTTGGTTCGTTTTGGTTCAGTATCTTAAACGTTAGTAAGAGTAGCTTGTATTCAATTCTCGCTTTTACCAGTAGCCAGTGTAATTTAATTAGTGCAGAGGTAACTCTTTCCCTATTGTGTAGTTCTTTTATTAATCTAGCGGCTCTGTTTTGTACTCTCTGAATTTTCTTCAGCTGATAATTTGGTAAGCCATAGAACAGTGAGTTCCAGTAATCAATTCTTGAAAATATGTGGTGATTAATGAGTATGGCCATAGATTTTTCATCTAAGTATTTACTAATAAATGCTATGTTTCTAATATGATAGTTACAATTTCTTACCATATTATTTATATGTTCATTCATTGTCAGTCTATCATCCATGATTACTCCAAGATTCCTGACAGATTTCTTTAGGTAAATGATCCATTGACCTAGTTCAATTCTTTGGAAGCATTCAATTCTTTTTATATCTTTTTCATTTCCAAAAATAATACATTCACTTTTATCTTCATGGAGCTTGAGCTTTTTTGTTAACATCCAAGCCTTAATGTCATTCATTATTTCATGTATCTTTCTTTTAGCTTCATCAACTGATTCTATTGGGAAATAGAATTGTGTATCATCAGCGTATATTTTAAACTTAACTCTGTGAGTTTCAAGTATATTTGCCAGTTCAATCGTGTAAATTTCAAACAGGAGAGGACCTAGTACACTGCCTTGAGGCACCCCTTTGGTTAGTTTTCTTGTCTTAGATTCAACATTTGATATTACTACTTTAACTTTGCGGTTTTCAAGATAACTCACAAACCAGTCGTATGCTCGTTCTACGATGCCCACAGCTTTAAGGTCTTCCATCATATATGTATGTTCTACAGTATCAAATGCTGCACTTAGATCAAGCATCACAAGAATGCAACACTTGCCATTTGTTATAATTTCTGTTATGTCATTTTTAATCGCTAACACTGTTGTTTCTGTGGGGTAATTTTCTCTGTATGCAGATTGATCATCAGGTATGGCATTAGATTTTTTCAGATGTTTCCAGGTTTGTTCGTGTACAGCAGTTTCAATAATTTTCGAAAAATATGACAGATTTGATATTGGCCAATATGAACTTAAATTGTCTGCATCACCTTTTCCTTTATACACAGGCTTGATACATGCAACTTTTTCACAATCAGGGAAAACTGCCTGTGTTAGACTCATATTTACCATGTTTCGGAAGGTCTCTTGTAATCTGGTGAAATTTTCTGCATCTTTTACATCATTAATTGGAAACGGATCATTTCCGCAGTAGGTTTTTTTTACTTTCTTTATTATTCTCATATAATCACTCTGACTTAACTCTTTGAATACCCTTAGCTTACTTACACCTGTTGCTGATGTATTCCTTCGCTCTGTTGTGCCGATGTTGTGAAAACTGGAGCAGTTTGGTTTATTCTTTCTTCAAAATAATCAATAAAATCATTTGCTAGGCATTTAGGATCATTAGTTATGTCAGGCAATACTATTTTTGTCTTTAGACCTAATAGTTTCTTTAGGTTCTTATGTATTTTCCGTGGGTCATTTTCATTGCACACTTTTTCATAATAGGCCTTTTTTAACTAAGATAAGGTAATTGTAGCTTTTTTAGCTGCTTTGTAATGTTGCCAGTTTTCATTATTTTTATTTCTTTTCCATTTATCCTCCATTTTTCTTTTTCATTTTTTCTCTTCGTGTAATTCATTATCAAACCAGTTCGATTTTTCTTTAATTGTGATTATTTTTGTTATTTCCGGGCACCTATTATTATAATTAGTTGCAAGTAGCCTATAGTTTTACTTCTATCAGTAATGCAGTTTATACAGGATTGTCCCTCTACAAGGGTGTGATTCTCTTCACAGTTACAGACTGGTGTTATCCCTTTTATATCCTCTAGGCTTTGTTCAATGAACTCTTTTGGATCAAAGTTAGTCTTAATTCTGTATGTGATTTCCTTCTGTATTGCATTATTTTTTCTAACGTCTATTTCAAAAGACATCAACTTATGCATTGGGGATATAGAGCAGTCAGGTTCATTCTCCATATTTAGTATGATGTTGTTGTTTTTGTTTACTATAACTAGATCTAGTATATGATTAGACTGAGCTGTTGGTTCAGACACTATGTTTTCAAGGTCGTGGTTGTCAATCAATTCTCTAAATTCATTGACATATGGGTCTACTCTGTTATCAAGATGTAGGTTGAAATCACCACATATAACTATATTTCGATTGTCAT
This sequence comes from Palaemon carinicauda, assembly GCF_036898095.1. Classification (NCBI taxonomy): domain Eukaryota; kingdom Metazoa; phylum Arthropoda; class Malacostraca; order Decapoda; family Palaemonidae; genus Palaemon; species Palaemon carinicauda. The sequence continues at coordinate 58,127,860 of NC_090765.1, read as the reverse complement.
TCAATGTATCTAGTAAGTTATTAAATTCATCTAGAAACATTCTTTTGCTTTTGCTCGGTGGTCTATAGAGTATAACTATTTGTAGATTTACATTTCGAGATAAAATTCTAATATTCATATATTCAAATGAATTAACTATGAGATGATTTCTTACTGTAACGTTGTATGATTTCTTAATTAAGATTCCAATGCCACCACCTCTTTTGTTTTCTCTTGGTTCATGATAAAAGTTATAAGATTTAGGTGTCATTTCATTTATTTTCGATCTGTCACTCACATTACCACTCAACCAAGTTTCAGTTAATAAGCAAATATCCACATCTTGATCACTTACGACTTCCTTAATGATATGAGTTTTATTACCAATGGATTGTATATTTATTATATTACATGATATTTTCTTAATCGAAGCCATGGTCAGTATTGTTTCTGGCTCTTATTATTTCTTGTTTATAAACTTCACAGTTTACTCTATCATAGGATTTATGTTTTGCGTCACCATAGTTCTTCCTCACACAATTTATGCATTTAACTTCAACAACATTGCAATGACCCGCTTTATGTTCTCCCGAACACTTGGGGCACGACTGTTTATTCTTGCAATTTGCTGCACTATGCCCAAATTCCTGGCATTTATAACACTGGTAGGGCATGTAATGGTCGTAAACATTACATATTCTATATGTGGTACTAAGTTTATCTCCGTTTTCATAGATTGCTTTACGTGTCTTAGGTGTACATTTTATAATATAGCGTTTATGTTTATCCATTCTTGAATTTTTTTGCATTATGATAGTCAGATCATCATTTTCTACAATGTGTCTGTTTAGCCACTGGTTCTTAAGCTTCAGACTTTGAATAATATCATCATCATCTTCTGGTACATTTGTAAGTTTTATCTTCGGTTTAAGTTTTCCTTTTTCAGTAACAGTGATCTTGTTTACATTACCTTGTTCCAATTCTGATTTTAGCTGCTCCAGGTTCTGTTTATCTGCAAATTTTATGATCAGGTGGCCATCTTTTGTTTCAGCAGTGCTTTCAACTTGGGCTTTTAATTTGGTCATAATTGTTTTCTTATTATTAACTGCTGACACCTCATCAGTTGCTTTTACAATCAATGTTTTCTTTGATTTCAGCTTTTCAGCATATGTGCCAGTTAGATGCTTCCTATCATCTTCATTCCTTTTCTTTTCATTTTTTAATTCTTTCATTCAATTTCTTAATTCTTGCATCTCATCTCTTGTTTCTTGCATTTTATTTCTCATTTCTGTCATGCTATCCTTCATTTCTTCTATTTTATTCATCAAGACCTGAACCAAATGATGGGACATTACGACTTCTTCATCCAATACTTTTCTTTGTATGTTTGCTGCATCATCATTGAAGTTATCAGTGCAATTTCTACATACGTAATATATATGTTCGTAACACAATAGCCTTCTGAGGGCTTGTGATAAATTTTCTATTAATCCAGAACATTCGTTTTCAATATGATACCCTTTTTGACATCTATCACAACAAATTCCATCATTGGCAACGACAGTCTTGCAGTGCCCGCACAATTCAGTGTCATCAGATTCCACGGTGTCCAATGATCCATTCGCTGATTCATCATTTCTTCCACAGGCACCTTCCTCCATGTTGTCACTATCATATACTGATGTAATCTTCATTATCTGTAGAAATTCATTTGTTTCATCTTCAACTGATTTTCCTGTTTCAGTCTTTTCATGAGGTTTTGTAATGGGAGAATGTTATCCTTTTGGTATTTTGATTTTTTTTTCTGTGAAATTGATTCATCATCCGATTCTAATATCTTAATGGCTCTTAACATTTTTGTAGTTTACACTATATTGAAGTCCAAATGGGTCGGGAAAATCATAATTGGTAACTCTTACCTGTGTCCCAGTTGTAATCAACTATTAATTTGTAATTTTGCACTATTTAGTATTCCAATAACGTTGATTCCAATCTACACAACTTAATGATGTTGGAAATTATAAACTTAACGATTTTCACTTTTAACTTGCCTCTATTGTTGTTAAATTTCAACAGAGCACTTCTTCAGCACATCCTCACTCCACAAGTACTTTGTAATATCAATTGATTTCCAAAAAGCCTTTGATTCCATCAATAGAGGGAAATCGATAGAAACGTTAATGAAATTCTAAATTGATTGCAACATCATTGAAATAATAGCAAGTTTATACTCTCACGACCGCACAGAACTTTTCCTCAACAACAATAAACAAACCGAGATAGAAATAACCTCAGGAATTAGACAAGGATGTAATGGTTCAACAATACTGTTCCTGCTTGTCACGTACATAATAATAGAAAAGCTCTAGTCAGAAAATCTTGGCTATAGAGATGAATTTTTCAGGATAGCAGCAGCACTATTCTTTGCTGATGACGGACTCGTGCTTGCACAAAGCCTCGAAGAAGCAGTGAGAACAATAAACATACTGACAGAAACAGCAGCCTCATGTGGACTGTCAATAAACAAACAAAGGAGCAGCATAATGATATATTACAGAAAAGAAGAACATCCAGAGGAAATTGAAAATATCAAGATAGTAGAAAGTATAATATATTTAGGAATAAAAATAAATAACAAGAAAGAATGCTTCAAAGATTTAAAAAATGACTGCATACTAAAAGCCAGACACTATGTTAAATATGATATACTCAACAGTTGCTAACGCCTGTAATAAAATCTTAAAAGAAAAAAACTTTCTGGAAATCAATTGCAATGTCATCTTTTCTTCACGCAGCAGAAATTCTAGAATACACAGAGGAAGAATTAAAGACTTTCCAAAAGATTGACAATCAAGTATACAGAGCCATTCTAGAGGCAGAGCCACCAACATAAGTGCGGCACAGTGTAAAATCCGGACGTCGGATGCCGTCCGGGAGAATAGAAAATCGCTTGTATCACCGGGAAAGACGCGAAAATACACCTCTTTTTGTAACTGGTAATGTTCACTGATACTTTCTGTTATTTTCTGAATAAATGTTCGAAAAATATTAGTTTATTTTCATGTCATTGAGAATAATCTCAATCGGACGTCAACATTACACTATTTAACTGCCTGCTATTTTACCCTGTTAGGATTAGAGCCGGATGTCGCCAATCAGCAGTCACAGATAAGAATTTACTCGGCTGTAAAGTAACATAAGGAGAAAGGGCCTACCACTCCCTTTACCCTGCATTTAGTTGCCATTAGGTTTAGTATGATCCGTTAACCAATTGAAATGTTGCCAATTTTAGCCAGACACATGATACTACATGTGGCGATTTTTCACCGGTTTATAAAAAATAGCCCGATGTACTGGGCAGATCACAAAGTCTTAGGGACAAGCTACTCAAAACCATCGGGGGAGTAATTAGAATATGGGCATCTTTAACAAATTTTATTACAAAAATAATCTAATACGTAAGAAACATGAAAAATTAACCTTTACTTAACATACGAGAACATGTGACTGAAAAAAAACTATGTCCACTTCGGACTCAAGATATCAACAAAATTAATTAATCATTTATAAAGTTACCTCGATAAAACCCTTATCGAGACCCCTAGACGTGCTTTACACAATATCACTGATCCCCTGGCACAAGGATCGACAAAATATCAACAGATAAAAACTTTACAACTCTATCAAGACCTACACGGAAACCGACCTGGGTACAATAGGCGTGGGGAGAGAGAACAATTAGAAAGGACTTACTGTGGTTGGGGACGTTGGATCAAAGAGGGCGAGCTAGCCTTGCAACCTCCGACGTCACCTTTTTGGCGCGATTTGTCCTGAACCTAAATTTCTAGATTGGATTTTTTTATCATGTTACAATAGAATGACGTTATTTTTCCTAATCTTAAATTACTAGCAATTGATTTTATTAGTCTCAGCGCCTTCCTACCAGGCGGTTTCTCTTTTTGGTTCTAAACGTTCCCGTCTGGAACTACATTCATTCGCCCGCGAGTTTTCTCCTCTCCCTCCAATTTGACGTAGTCGTAGGTGAAGTCAAATGGCGGGAATTTCGATTGATCAGGTCGAAATTCCCGACATCCTCCACGCCCCAAAATAAGGAGCGATGAAACGTCGGTCAATTGGATGGAGCTAGACTCGGGGTGAGGGGAGTGGCTTACTCCGAGACTCTGTTAGGCTCGCTGCGTAGCGCTCCGCAACGACTCGAACAGAGTACGCACTATGTACAACAGCAATGTTACCCTGGGGTAATAAACACAATCAATAATATACGGTCATACAACAGTTCAAATTAGGCAATGGGCCTAGCAATTCTAAAGCACTCGTGTAATACACATAAGGAACAGCAGAAATAAGTGATAATGTAAACACACATTTTACAGAATTCAAATGGCAAGCAATTAGGCAATGGGCCTAAAACAAACAGAAAATGGCAATGGCAATGCATACATCACAATTCAAATGCAAAGGCAATTAGGCAATGGGCCTAAAATAATCAGGAATGGCAGAAATGCATACATAACAATTCAAGTGCAAAGGCAATTAGGCAATGGGCCTAAGACAATTCAAAAAATGGCAGAAATGCATACATAACAATTCAAGTGCAAAAGCAATTAGGCAATGGGCCTAAGACAATCAGAAAATGGCAGAAATGCATACATGACAATTCAAATTCAGTCTGTCTCAACTCACAATAATCAAGACTTCTATAGCGCTGCTACATGCAGGCTGTTACTTAATGGAGTACAAGAGGGAGGGGTTGGTTCTGTGCAACGCTCGGTCTGTACGCACGAGAGACCATCCCGTCCCCGTTCTCCACCCCTAAGCACTTCCAACCTCCGCAGATTCACGCACACCTCACAAACTCCACCCTCCCTACCTTCCAGATAGGACACGCCCCCTTTTCACTTACAGTTTACAGCTACTTTTTATATATCGTCAGCTTTCAGCAGACAGTCCATTAGTTCTCGCTGTTTTGCGGCAGCCCTTCTCAATGGGCGTGCAGAACGTCTTTGTGCGTTCGTCTGCTCTGATTCAGTTTCATTTTCATTTTCACTTCTTTCACTAACTGCATAGTTCTCACCTTCCTCGTCGTTGTCGTCCGTTCCTGTGGCTGGTTGTTGAGTTGTCGTAGCTGTTGCCATACCCTGGTCGTTCCCAGACGTCTCCGCTATCCCTGGCATTCCGGCTGTCGAACTGTACGCGCCCTCTTCTCCGTCATCGCTGTCGTCTCCTTCATGGTCATCCTCAGAGGGGGCTATTTCTAGGGGAACCAGGTGGCTGACAGCTCGCAGCGATTCGACACCCTCAAACAACACTTTCGCCGAACGTACGACTCCGTCGTCGTCAGGATACGTCTCCACGACACGTCCCAGAGGCCAAGTCGCTCTCTTCTTATTCTCCTGCTTAACTAGCACGACGTCTCCGGGGTGCAGCTTGGAGGGTTCCCCGGGCCGACAGTCGTGCCGGGCTCTCAAGGCACTCAAGTATTCCCTTCTCCAGCGTTCCCTAAAAGCTTTGAGTGAATCTGTCAATCTTACGTAACGATCACGTAGCTTCCGAGAGGTGAAGGTTGCGTTGAGATGGTCGTCCGGTAAGATCGGGGCCATGAGGTGGACTTGGTGTCCTCTTATCAAATGGGAGGGGGTGAGGACTTCATCCTCGCGCTCGTCACCGCTGTACATAAGCGGTCGATTATTCACCACTGCTTCTGCTTCTTTCACGAGGGTTAGCACGTGGGCGTCCGGCAGGTACTTCTTTCCGAGGGCTATCTGGAGGGTCCGTTTCGTTACTCCTATCAAACGTTCGAAGAACCCACCTTTCCAAGGTGCACGGGGCGTCTGAAACCACCACTTTATGCCAGTTTTCCTCAGGAACTGCTGGACTTCATCCTCTTCATAAAGTCCCTGCAGGAGGTGGCTGGCAGCCTTGAAGGTTTGATGGTTATCGGACATGATGAGCTGTGGGGCACCGTGGGTGGCACTAAACCGTCTAAGTGCCAACACGAATTCCTCTGCTTCCAAAGAGGGACAGAAGTCAAGGTACACGGCTCTGCTAGCCATGCAGGTTATGATTAGTATATATCCTGGCCGTGTCTCAGTGTTAATTGCTGCTGTGTGGTCCACTCCGACCGCCGTGAAGGGTTTTGTGAGGGTGATCCTTTCCTTTGGCAGGGGGGGTGGTGGTGGTTGTCTCGTTAGAGGCTGGAAGGCCAGCTTGCATTCAGGGCATTGCCGCACGGTTCGCTTCGCAATGGAACGCAGACCCGCCACCCAACATTTCTGTCGAAAGATACCTATTAGTGTATTCACCCCACAATGCAAATGTAACTGATGTAAATAATTTAAATACATCCTAACCAAATGCCCTTTGGCTGGCAAGAGAATTAAATGATCAGTTTCTCCTACATGGGACACTCGTCCCCTGGTGCAGATGAGATTATCTACTAAAACTAAATTCAATTGTCTAGCAAAATTAGCAACTTCAGGAGGGGGTCTGACTCCGCCCTCTAAGTAGGCATAAACAGTAGGCAAATAATGTTTTTGCTCTAATTGTACAACAATACTGAACGGATGCCGTTCTATCTTAGCAAACTTTAAAACTAGTCTGGCTACTCGTAACAAGAATTGGAACCCTACTTCCCTTTTCAGGACGTCCCAAATCTCGCCTGGGGGGGTAGGACACATCTCCTCCCTCAACTCCTGCACCGCCGCTACTACGTGAGTTTGATGTAGTAGACTTCCTCCTCGTAAGGAACAGGCTTTCCCGTGGTCCTGAGGAATTCTGGACCGTTCCTCCACAGGGGGTTAGCTTGCAATTGTTGAGCCGTTGCACCTCGGGATAGGATATCGGCAGGGTTCTGATGACTAGGGACATGGTTCAGACTGAAACTACAAACCTGCTGAATAAAATTAATTTCCGCCACTCTGTTAGAAACAAACACATTTTTATTAGACCTGGCATCGGGCGATGCTACCCATGCCAACGTTACCTTACTGTCGGTCCACATTACTATTTCTCTTACTATTGAAAGAGAAAATAAAAAATGTAGACGCCAAAATTTGGAAGTCGGAGATGGAAGAGAAAGAAACACTAAGAATATATAAGCATTATAAGAAAGAAATAGAAGTTAACTGGTTTAATAACACGTTAAAAACTAAGCCGTTGATAAAGGCAAGAACAGACACTTTAGATCTAAATAGGAGAGGCAGATACAAAAATAAAGATACAAAATGCATGTTTGGCCATGAAGAAGAAACATTAGAACACTTTATATTACACTGCGAGATGTACAAGGAAACAAGAAATAAGTGCACACTATTACATCAACCATATATTGAAAATGAGCGTGAAATAATAGCGAACATTCTTTGTTTCAGGAATTGTGATAAAAAAGAGATAGAAAGCAGAACAAAATCTTATCCAAGAACTGTGGAAAATAAGAAAAAATAATAAAACAAGACATCAAGTGACAAACGATAATACCATATAAAGAAAAGAATAGAGCAGCCGTTGCCAAAAGGTTGTCTGTTTATATTAGAAAATGCCATTGAAGTTAGAAGTAAAAGTATGCAATCTGTGAAGCTGTCTGTGTAGGAGGTAAACTAATAATAATGAATTTTCTGCCAATTGCAGCACTTTTCGTCTAATATGCTTCATCTAGTAGTATGCCCACAATCCAATGTTGTGGAGAGAGCAACGAGGACCCTTGAAACAAAGTACAAGTACAAGAGCACTCGCGAATGTTGACGGGCGTATTACATAGTGCCTCAATAGAGGAGAAACAAACACCATTGTGGAATTGTGTAATATATAAACGCAACTCTGTGTGACTGGGGATATGTGTGTAAAAGTCAACTGATCGTTGTGAATTGGAATAAGGTAAGATAACTTGGATCTGTTTCTGGTTACTGATAATTTTGGCGTCTGTTTACACGACCATGTTGTGGAGAGAGCAACGAGGAACCTGGAACGTGGACCCTGAATCCCTTACTTTTTTTTTTCGGAGCCTTTGTAGATCAGCGGCCAGGTCCTCCCGCGGACATAGAAAACAGGAATTTCTTCCCGTTTTCTAACCCTTCGTAAGACGTGGCCGTTGTTCTACAACAGAATGTTCTGCCAAAACTCTAGAATAGAACACTGCCTAACTTGAATGGGCCCACCTAACCTTACCTACAACACGTGTCTCTCCTTAACGGGGGGGCTAACGCCCCCCTGCGACCCCCCGTACATAGCCGTATAATTATTCTTAAACACCTAAACGGGGGGGCTACCGCCCCCCTGTGACCCCCCTTACACTTGCCTATTCTTAATCGGAAATCATCATACATACATGTGGCCGCGATCACACAAACCAGAAACGGAGAGGGTTGTACTTACATTATTTCCTGTTCAGCTTGCGGGTTTATTCGTAACCTCTACAACGGCCCCCTACTTATTCAAAGTCACTGAAGTCCGAGTTTTCAACTGGTATTGGCTTTCTGCCGAGAGAAAAACCATAAATAAAACTTGCTAATATAACAAACACATCTTCGTACGGTAGCTTTGATCGTGAAAAAAAAGCTACCGTGGTTAGGGGCGATCTTCTTTCGGCAATAACTATATGAACAACGGCAAAAAAACTTAGCTTTTCCACTATTCGCCGATTTTCCATCATACTTGTAGCGCATTTCACCGATATGACATTTTGCACAAATGCCGGAAAAGTCGCCTAAAAGTCCCATTTTATATAAATATTTTGTAAACTCAGCACTTGTTGTAAAGTTCATAATCCTCAACATACTAGGATTGACTGAATTGAAAAAAGATTCACAAGTATCTACACTGGTTAGTTGCCATCGCGCCGCGTGGGTAAAAAATGAGCATTTCCGACCCTCGATGGGTGCTCCCGTTTCCGTATTTGAATTTTTTGAAAAAATGAGTTATGATTGGGTGAAAAAGTTAATCCTAGTTAATCCCCAGGTCAAGTGGGGTCCCATTGGGTCGTTTCAAATTGCCGCGGCCGATTAATAATTCAGAATTCCGCCGCTATGGCGCTGTTGATTCGATCAGAACGTCATCTATAGGGAATTCTAGGAACTATGGGAGCGAGAAACTGCGTGGCAAGGTACAGAGCTCGTTCGACTTATAAATTTCACGTCGAATTAGATGATTTTCAAAATCTTTGTATATCGGTATAGTAAGTACTTACCCTGGATATTTATAACATTCTGAACAGTTTATATTCTATACAAGTTTCCAATAAAGTTGAAAATAAGGCGGCCGCTATCATACATGCAGGTGGCCGCCATCCTACACACATCCCTTTTTTTCTTTTTTTTTTTTTTCAAAAGTGTATTTAATTGAGTTGCCATTAACGCCTGTCAAACCGTCATTGAGGATTGACTTCTTAAAATATTTTATATTTCCTTGTTTCCTTTCCTCACTGGGCTATTTTCCCTGTTGGGGCCCCTGGGCTTATAGCATTCTGCTTTTCCAACTAGGGTTGTAGCTTAGCAATTCATAATATAAGCCATAGGTTCATAAAATAAGTATTAAGTATCATGGGTAGGCCTAATAGCCCAATATTCTTAGTATAATATTATATGAAAATGTATTAGATTTTGGTAATTTATAACTGACATTTTGGGTTGAATGTAGCTCGTTGGGACAGGGTAAGATAAGGGTATTTTTGTAGTGAATTACAGGGCAATGTAACATAGGAAAAAAACTACTGTTTCTTATAGAAAAAATTACGCTCTATTAAAAAATGACACTCGTTTCCGTCGCAAATGAATAGTTTCTTAAATATATATACATCTATATCCTACAATAATGGGGGACCCCCAGTGGGAACTCAGGGTTTTGGGTGGGGAAAACATACTGGGGAAACGATATATAATTGTTTTCCTATAGTAAATAACGTGAATTAACCGAATTTGATGTTCATTTCAATCGGAAACAAACAGATCAACGAATTCGTATAACTTTGAGTTGCACGGTGTCACTTCTCTTACGAACGAACAAAAACATTAGCAACGTTACCAATAATACACAGTGTTACCAACGTTGACGTATGGTACACAGAGTTACCAACGGCACGCTGACATTACTAAAGATAGTAATGATAGATATTTCCATATATATTTTAAATAATTTCTCCATATAAGTTTTACTCTATATAAAAAGTACAAAAAGGGCACAGAACCTAACAAACCCACCTAACCTAGCCTAGTAGTATGACAGGTCACAAAATAACATTTGATCTACATCGGACGTTGGCAGCACTGGTTACTGTATTTTTTCATGACACAATCTTTGTAACGGCGCCTCCAAAGTTTATCCAGATATACTGTTTTGTATTTTCCTTCGGATATTATAATTTCAAGAAGGTAATGTATAGAGAAGAAAAGGCTTGTTTCACGTTTATATATCGATTCCCCAGTATGTTTTCCCCACTGGGGGTCCCCTATTATTGGAGGATATAGATGTATATATATTTCTGAAACTATTAATTTGCGACGGGAACGAGTGTCATTTTCGAAGAGAGCGTAATTTTTTCTATAAGAAAAAGTAGTTGTTTTCCTAGGTTACATTGCCCTGTAATACACCACAATGAAACCAAGATAAGAGTACGGCAGTCTAAGGATACGGCTCCTAGGTTAGGTTCGTTAGGTTAGGTTAGGTAGGAAACAGAAACATACGGTTAGGTGATGTTTTTGTGTAAAAAATGTGGTTTTTCCCAACTAACTACAAAGGCTCCGCATCGGGAATGCTCGTCAGAAACATTGTTCGGAACTTTTTGAGTGTATTGCTCAAGATATCCCTAACCGAATGATAACATATCGCGTCCCTCAGAATTATAACGCTGTTTGTATATACACACAAATAATGGTTTTGAGTTTCCATGGGGCTCCCCAAATGGAGTGAAAAGATGGGAAAACAATGTATTGACAATGGCATGTATATATTAACAAGGAATGCATAATGAAATGGCCGGACATGCGGCATGAAATAGAGATCATAATAAGACTAACCTGGCCAAACTAGATCTGTTTTTGCATGACCTAGCAGCGTTGTTCATGGTGTCTTCTTCTTCTTCGGCTCTCTCTGCACGGGCCTGCCGAAATTCGCTCAGGACCAGAATTTTGATGGTCCTTCACACACGTCGCAAAATAACAACAAATTAGGGTCCTGATGCGAATTTCCAGGTGTCCTACCGTTGCATATGGCAATTCTCTTACCTAGGAACGAGACATATCGACAAAACACAAGGTATTTTGAGTTTTCCTTTCCAAGTACATCTGAGAGTCCAATGGCACTTAACTAAAATTTTTATGAATAGTACTTACCTGGCAGTTATATATATATATAGCTAAGTCTCCGACTTTCGGCAGAATTTAATCGAAAATCGCGGCAACCGCTTTGTGGTGGTTGCGTGGTTAGATGGTTGACAACCCTTACAGGGAGGTACCTGGAATCATTCCCATTTTCTGTTCCTCAGGTTATCTCTGCCGGCCGGATCGACAACATCGTTGGTCCGCCATTTAGAGTTTATTCGAATCGCTTTCCCTTCATTGCTTTTTTGGACTTCGTTTGGTGAAGTACACTGTTTTGGGATTTGGCAATCGTGTTTGTTATTGTTTTTTGTATTTTTTGCTTTATTATCATGAGTGAAAAAATTCATATTCGTATATGTGCGAATGATGTATGCAAGGTGAGGTTACCGAAAGTGTCGGTTGACCCTCACACTATCTGTATGGGTTGCAGGGGGTTTGAATGTGCACTAGATAATAGGTGCAAGGAATGCGAGGGTTTAAATGATGATAATTGGTTAGCTTTAAAGCGCTATGTGCGCAAACTTGAACTTGATAGAGCTAGGAGAGCTAAATCAAAGTCAAAGTCTGCTAGTGAAGCTAGCTTAGATTTATCTATTGACCCTTTAATTGTCACCTCTTTGGAAGTTGTTCCTTCCCCGAATGTAGTAACTCCTGCCCCTTCTACAGGATCTGCGCCTACGGATGACCCTCGGTATGCCAGGATAGCTGCTGAGTTAGAGGCCATTAAAGCACAATTTGAGGCCTTTAAATGTAAGGGTGAAAGTGAAATTAGTGCTTGTGAAAGTGCAGTGGAGGTGGCGGCTGATTGAATCTGTCATACCCCTAGGTCTAGACCTCTACCAAGCTCCCAGGACCAAGGGAGAAGGTACGTCGAAAGCCGAAAGGTGGTGAGAGGTGCTTATCCTTGGTCAGTCGTCGCCTCAGACAGTCCTGTTGTGACCTCCCAGACTGCTCTTGACTGCCGTAGAAAAGGCGTGTCGGATACGTTTGTGTCATCACCTGATCCTTCTCCCAGACGTAAATGGCGTTACGAATCAAGACCAACGAAGAGAAGGTGGAACCGGGATGTGCAGTCTCGCTCTCCCTCTCCCGGTTCGAGTAGCCGAGAACCTGATCCTTCGGAAGACGATTTCGATGTTGTTCCTGTTAAGAGGACAAAACAGAGAGTCCTTAGCCCAGCTAAACCTGCTAAACTCTCTGCTTCTTCTGCCAGCGCTCCCAAACAACTGCCTCCTTCGGAACTGCGAGAACCAGCAGAGGTTGCTAAAGCTTTCATGGTTGTTATGCAGGAACAACTTACATCGCTAGTTCAAGCTTTCAGCCACCCTCCTTCACAGTCCGTCAGACATAAGGACGTCTCTTTACCTGTTAACCCTCTTACCCCCAGGCTATTTGGAAATTTCCAACCCTTAACCCCCAGGGGGTTATTTTTTCCCCAGCACATTTTGCAGTATATATTTTTTAAATTGCTCTAACAGCCTTAATTTTTGTCTTAGAGAGGTCAGGTTGGTCTCATTCTCTTGGAAAATGCCTGAATTTTCTCAAAAAATTATCAAAAATCTGAAAAAAATTTTTTTATGGCATTTTTCTGCAAGGACGTACCGGTACGTCCATGGGGGTAAAGGGATGGCTTTTGTGAAACGTAACAGTACGTCCTTTGGGGGTAAAAGGGTTAAGAGATCATCTTCTAAGAGGGAACGTAGTATCTCTCCAAAGAAACCTCTGCGCACTTCGTCGGCCGTACGCCAACGCACACCCTCTTCATCGCCACGATGCCGGAAGTTACTTCCTTCGCTCTCGGCGCCAGGACGATACTGCCTCTCGTTCTCGGCGCCAGGACGATTCCGTTTCTCATTCGAAACGCCAGGACGATATCGTTTCTCATTCGAAACGCCAGGACGATACCGTTTCTCATTCGAAACGCCAGGACGATACCGCCTCGTTTTTTAGGAAGCAAGACGAATGCAGTCTGCATTATCAAGACGAAGGCAGCCTGCATTTTCAAGACGAAGGCAGCCTGCCTTATCAAGACGATTCCGTTTCTTGTCATCGTGACGATACCGCTTCTCGCCGACAGGATGTTAGCAGCGCTCGGCGCCAGGATGCAAACAGCTCTCAGTGCCAGAATGCTTGCAGCCCAACTCTTCAAGATGTTATCCTTGATCAGGACCTCGAAGATATTTCGGGAGAGGAAGAAAAACCTGCCGACTCTACTAGTGATTATAAGGTTCTATCTCGCTCTCTTTTGGAACTTTATGGGGAGGAATTTCAACCTTCGGCCCCTCTTTCTCCTCAGTCTCAATTCACCAGGAAGAAAGCTACAAAGTCTTCGGCCTTCATCAAAAGGAAGCTTTCAATTTCGGCCAGGAAAGCTTTCGCTAAGGTAGATGATTGGATGAAGGAACGGAGACAAGCAGTCAAGACCACCTTTTCTTTCCCACCATCTCGGCTCGCTTCCAATGCCGGTATGTGGTATGAGACAGGGGAACTTTTGGAGTTAGGAGTGCTTGCCTCCTCCCAAGGTGACTTCTCTGCTCTTGTGGACTCGGCAAGAAGACATGCTTTAAACTCTACCAAGGTGATGTTGTCCATGTTGGAACTTGATCACCTCGTCAAGGGAATTTTCAGGGTTTTCAAGGATTTTAGCTTCCTGGACTGGTCTTTCGGGACTCTAGCCAGGAAGACTGAACTCCTGGAAGACACAAAGGACCTCACGAGTATCATGTCCTGCATGGACAAAGCTCTAAGGGATGGGGCGATTGAATTGGCTTCCCTTTTCTCAGCAGGGGTCTTGAAGAAGAGGGCCCTTTTGTGCTTCTTTACCTCTAGATCTGTGACTGTTGCCCAGAAGTCGGAGCTGCTTTACGCCCCTTTTTCACTTCATCTCTTTCCCGAAGCTCTGGTCAGAGATATCTCCCTTTCTCTGGCCCAGAAGGCTACTCAGGACCTTTTGTCTCGATCTGCTAGGAAATCCTTACCTGTTGCTCCTGCTCCTCTGAAGAAGGAAGAGAAGTTTCAACAGCCCTTTCGGAGGAGGGCCTCCTCGAGAGCGGATTTTAGGGGGAGAAGACAAGAGTCAGGGCCAAGGACCAGCAGAGGTGCGTTTAGGCCCCGATCCAAAAAATGAGATGGAAGTCCTCCAGACACCAGTAGGGGCAAGACTGTCTCGTTTTTGGCAGTCTTGGAAGAGGAGAGGGGCAGACACCTGGTCCCTCTCGATCGTCAAAGAAGGTTACAAGATCCTCTTTTTAAAGAAGCCGCCTCTCTCAGACTCTCCCCTAGCCTTAGTGGCTCAGTACCCGCGGGGAAACGAGAGGCTCTTTTGGAGCTAGTCGACCAGATGTTGGTCAAGGGAGCAATAGAGCCAGTTCAGGACCTTACCTCCCCAGGCTTTTACAATCGCCTATTTCTGGTTCCCAAGAACTCTGGTGGATTGAGACCAGTCCTAGATGTCAGCTCTCTGAACGCCTTCGTGGAGAAAACAAAGTTCTCCATGGAGACGACTCAGTTCGTCCAGGCGACTGGATGGTATCTCTCGACCTGCAGGACTCCTATTGTCACGTCCCCATTCATCCGTCCTCAAAGAGATATCTGAGATTTGTGTTTCAGGGCACTTTGCTTCGGTCTCAGCACAGCTCCCCAAGTTGTCACCAGACTAATGGCGATGTGGCAGGCTGGTTACACCAGGAGTGGATAAGGGTATCTTTCTATCTAGACGACTGGCTGATCCGATCACAGTCGAAAGAAAAATGTCTGGAGGACCTACTGAAGACATATACGATGACTCAGGACCTGGGACTCATCAAACTGGGAGAAGTCTCAGACCGAGCCGAATCAGACTACAGTATTCTCTATTTTGGGATAGTTCTGAATTCAGTTCTTTTTCGGGCTTCTCCCTCCTAGGAAAGGCAGACTAAAGAAACAGGAATGCTCAGCGAAGGAGTGGATGAGTCTGCTGGGAACTCTATCCTCCCTAGAGCAGTTTGTCTCGTTGGGGAGACTGCACCTAAGGCCTCTGCAACACTTCCTCGCAAAAGTTTGGAACAGAAAGACTTGTTGCTGTTATTGAAGATTGCCTGGCCCTTTCGGCCAGACACAGGCTTTTGCAATCTTGCAGCCCGTAGGTGTTTAGGTAGGATATATTGGGATAGGTAGTTGGGTGGGGGATATTCTGCAACATTTATTTGAGGATATTGGGATAGGTTTTTGGTAGTGATGGGATGTTTGAGAAAGGAGTGATTGACTGTGGGAAGGGAATACCTTCCTATGAGCCCACTGGCTCCAGTCTTAGTTAGAGAGAAAGAATTATAGTAGCAAGTCCCGATAAGTAGGAGAGCTCGGGAAGGAGTTGAAAGTTTGTAGTTGGAGAAGTTGATATAGGTGAAGTAAAAACTTCATAGTGGTTTAAGCTTAAGTTGCGAGATAGAGGGATAGTGTGAGATTTCAGCTGAGTGGGAGAGAGCTGAAAAGGAGGAATTATAGTGGTTTTAGTGGTAGAGATAGGGTGGAATACAAAATTCCTGTACCTGTGAAAAAAAAGAAAAAAAAAAGGTAAAAATAAAGTTATTCCGTAACCGAAATACAAACCACGCTATTTACATAGGGTTTACTTTCGGCGTAGCTGAAATGACGAGCCATTAAATTTTTAACGAGGGTCAACTACCCCCTCTAGTTACCAGGGGGTAGGGAAGGGGTAGCTTGCTACCCCTCCCCCCCACACACACCTGTGAGTTGTCTCACTTCACTTTTTGGCTCGGACGAAGACAGACGTTGCTGTTTTTCGTCCTCGTTAATGACAGCCTTAATTTGTTTTTTGATTTTTTCTAGTTCTGTGTGCTTGGAAGTTGGCCTCGACCGTTGTCATCGTTATGCGCAAGTGCCCTGGACTCGCTGGCCGCCTTTGTGGGACCTTCATGTCAGCGGAGGACACCGATCCTCACACCCTTTGCCCGCAGTGCCGAGGCCGCTGGTGTGATAGGGAGAATACATGCAGTGAGTGTAGGGAGTGGTCTGCCTCCCAGTGGGAGAAGTTCAGCCGCCGGCGTAAGAAGAAGTCTAAGAGAGACCGTTCTCCTTCAGGGGCAACCTTGAAGAAGGAAGGCTCCAAGGACTCCTCTTCCGCCGCCCGAACCTCCTCCGAATCTCCCACTCGATCGGTCTCTCGTGAGAGGCTGCCGAATGGTAGCGCAGGCCCTAGTGGTGTTTCCCGACCTCGGGGTGCGGGAGAGGGCGTTGCCTCCCTTAGCGTGGCAGCTCCCTCTTCTCCTCCGGGGGAGGATAATTTGGATTTTGATGAATTTGATCAAACTGTTGCTAATAATGATTTGTTTCAGCTTTGGGCTTCCTTGGGGCTTAAGGGCACTCCCTCCAAGGAAGCCCTGTTTGACCTGATCCAGTTTGGGGCTGCGGTCAAACAGTCGCTGGTAATACTGGAGGTATTCCCTTCGGATTTTGTCGACACTGTTTTGGCCGAGCCCTCCGATGTGTCTGGTCAAACCCTTGATACTGCTCTTGTTGGGGACGTTGCTGATGGCTCTCCTCCTCCCTCCGAAGATCCTCCGAGGGGGGAGGGGAGGCACACGGTCTCTCCTGTGGGTGGGTCTCCCCCTCGGGGGAGCGCGCTGACAGAGACTCCTCTTCGGAGGACTGATGACCCGGACGCCCTTCCTCGTGGTCGTATTCGACGTAAGGCCCGTCCGCCTCTTCGCAGCAGAGGACTTCCTTCTCCCTATAAGGGAGTTAGGAGGTGCCTCTTTGGGTCGTCTTCTCCTGATCCTCCCCCTAAGGAGGAGCCCCCCCCGCCAGGAGTAGCCCGTCACAACAGCTCCCCTTGTCCTCTCCGCGGATTGTTCGCGATCCCCTACGCCTGCCAGACCTTCCGACCTGCCTTCTCCGTTCTTGGCTGCAGATGCGGTTTGGGCGCCTTCTCACCCTGTTATACAACAGGCACCGATCCCTTCGTGGTTAAGGGACTCTACTCACGGTGTGGATAAGTCCCTTGCGCGTCAGGGTTTCCCTGCGCGTTCGCGTGCAGTAGCGCTCAAGCGCTTCCCAGAGTTACAGTCTTCGGACTTAACTCGCCAGCGCTCTCCTGTTCGGCAGCGATCACCTGCTCGCCAGCGCTCCCCTGCACTGCAGCGATCACCTGCTCGTCAGCGCTCTCCTGCGAAGCAGCGCCCTCATGTTCTTGATGTGCGCAAGGCGCACCTACGTTCTCCTGAGCGCCATCGTTCTCCTGTGCACAGCCGCGCTACTGCTCAACCTGATGTGCGCCTAGCGCGCCAACGATCATCATCTCGTCCACGATCACCTGATCTGGACTTAGGCAAGGGTACTAACCCGTCGCCTCGCCCACGCGCCCCTGCGCGCCCTTCTGCTCCGGCGCAACAGCGAGCTAAAGCTCCTGTTCGCGAGCGTTCGCCTGCGCGTTCGTCCACCTCTTCAGATGTGAGCAGTAATCTTACTGCGCGCCAACGTTCTCCTGCGCGTTCACGCGATCACTAGCCTGTGCGCAAGCGCTCTCCTGAGCGCCCTCGCCCTCTTCAGTCTGATCGCCCCAGGTGTCCGACTCGCCCGCGTGATAAATCGCCTGCGCGCAGTCGTTCGCCTGTTCGTAGTACGCGCCATCGTTCTCCGGAACGCACGCGACATCGCTCGCCATCGCGCCAGCGTTCTCTAACTCGCCTTCGCTCTCCGCCTGGCAAACGCTCACCAAGTCGCTCGTGACTTTTTTCGCCTGACCATCGCCGTTCTCCTACGCGCCGCTGTCGATCGCCTAGTGCTCAGCGCACACATTCACTCGCGCGGTCTCGTGCTCTTTCACGTGCGCGCCAACGCGTTCCTTCGCCAACGCGCCATCGTGTCCTTTCGCCTGCGCGCCCAAGCGCCACCTCGCCCGCGCGCCCACGCGCATTTTTCCACACGCAGCAATGCGCCCGCGCTTCGGAAATCGCCCGCACGCGATTCTTTGAATGCCTTTCCGCGTGAGAACCGCCGATATTCCCATTCCCGCAGGGAACATCAGCGCGGCCAACCGACAGGGACACGGATTTCCAGATCAGCCTCTGGATCGCCTCCGCGCAAGCGTAGGATTACCTACCAGGACCAAGAAGAATCTACGGAGAGGTCCATGCAACACTCTTCTTTTCAGGCAGGCCCTGTGGTGTCCACTCCGAAGGATCAGGAGATCCCTTACCCTCCAGCGGGGATAACTGACACTGCCCGTCAGCCTTGGTTCCGTCACATTATGAACGCAGTGGTTCAGGCTGTGAAGCCTGCCCTCGTTGATATGGGACTTAAACCAAAGGCAGGCTCACCCCCGCTGAAGAGAAGGAGAGGGGTGGACTTCGTGGTGACTTCTTCTCGGGAGAAGTTGGCTCCCAAGAGGTCGGTTAGGAGGACTCCTATGCCTTCTCCTACGCGTGCGGTTTCTCCTTCTCCTGTGGACGAGTTATTTCCTTCCTCAGGAGAGTCCAGCGAGGCAGGGTTGTCTCCCACGGCACCAATGAGAGGAACCCCTCCTCTTCGGAGAGAAGCTGCTCGCGAGGAAGCCCCCTTCCGGACCTCTTTGCTGGAGTCCTGTATTCCTCCTAGGATGGAGCCCAAGGACTCCAAGACGATTCCTAAATCGTCATCCAGGATACGTCCAGAGCCAACTAAAACCCGGGAGGACGTCCACGTATCTCCCCAAGATGAGCCTTTGGGGACCGGAGACTTAGCTGCCAGTCTGCAAGGAGGAAACTAGTTCGAGTCGTAACACGCTTTCTGGCAGGTCCTAGGCTTGATGAGGCAGCTCAACAAGTTTAAGGACCCGGAGACTGCCCCTCGTGAGGGCAAGGACACAGTGCTAGACGAAGTCTACGGCACCCAGAAACCCCCTAAGTCCAGTGCAGCTTAGCCTTGGTCCAAAGGGATGAAAGGGGCCAGGGACAGAGTCGAAGCCCAGCTCTCCGAGCTCGCCTCCTCCGGTCGTTCTTCTGCCAGGTTCAAACTCCTCCCACCTCCTCGAGTACATCAGAGGAGGTACTTTGAGATCATGGGGGAGTCCATTCCGTGGAAGAGCTGACCAGGAGAACTCCTCTCGAAAAGCTCTCCGCCCGGCAGGTGACGTTCTTGGTGTCGGAGATCTTGAACCTTGAGAAGGTCGCGAAGAGTGCCATGCAGGCAACTTCGTGGCTGGACGTTTGGCTGGGATCTCTGGGCATCCTATTGCGCTCTGAGGATCTGTCCAAGGAGAGCAATAGGAAGGCTTTGGAGACCTTCCTCCTCTCGGGCACGCGTTCGATCGAGTTCCTCACTCACCAGGTGGCTAACCTGTGGGCTAACTCGATCCTCAAGCGTCGCGACGCAGTGGCCGAGAGGTTACATCCGAAGGTCCCCGCTGTGGACGTCTGCAGGCTCAGGCACTCCTCCATTACTGGGAGGGATCTGCTCGAGCCCAAGGACATAGAACGAACAGCTGAGAGGTGGAGGAGATCGAATCAAGATTCTCTCCTCCAGAGGGCCCTGACATCTCGGCCCTACAAGCCTCCGGCACCTCAACAGCAACAGCAGCCTCGTAAGACACTGAAGCAGGCTCCGGCAGCTAAGACAGGGGTGTCTAAGCCGCAGCCCTTTCAGACCAAGGACAGAAGGCGCGGCAAGTCCTCTAGGGGAGGTAAGAATCCTAGGGGCAGCGGCCGAGGCCGCAAGCGCTAGGATTGGCAATCCCCCCCCATGTCCACCTGTGGGGGGATGCCTGAAAAGTTGCAAGCACAGGTGGCAGCAACTTGGGGCCGATTCTTGGACGGTCTCTGTGATCGGCCAAGGTTATCGCGTCCCATTCACGACATCTCCACCTCCCCTGACAGCGAATCCAGTACCGCTGAACTCCTATGCCATGGGATTGGCAAAGGGGTTAGCCCTTCGGGCAGAAGTCGAGACCATGCTCAAGAGGGATGCTCTCCAGGAGGTCGACGACGGCTCCCCAGGCTGCTTCAGTCGACTCTTTCTTGTATAGAAGGCGTCTGGAGGCTGGAGACCTGTCATCGACCTCTCAGCCCTGAACAAGTTTGTCAAGCAAACTTCGTTCAGCATGGAGACAGCAGACACGGTCAGACTTGCAGTGAGACCGCAAGACTTCATGTGCACACTGGATCTGAAGGACCCATACTTCTAGATCCCAATCCATCCGTCTTCCAGGAAGTACTTGAGATTCAGCCTAGACAGCAAGATCTACCAGTTCAAGGTGCTGTGTTTCGGTCTCTCCACAGCTCCTCAGGTGTTCACCAGAGTGTTCGCTCTGATTTCGTCTTGGGCGCACAGGAACGGCATACGTCTCCTCCATTATCTGGACGACTGGCTGGTCCTAGCAGACTCGGAGTCGACCCTTCTTTGACACCGAGACAGGCTTCTGGAGGTTTGCCGAGACCTGGGGGTCGTGGTAAACCTTGAGAAGTCCTCTCTGCTTCCGACGAAATGACTGGTATATCTAGGCATGATATTAGACACCGATCTCCACAAAGCCTTTCCATCAGACCACAGGATAGCAAGGCTGACGAGGGTCGCAGAACCTTTCCTCAGGCGGGAAGAGCTTCCGGCCCATTCGTGGTTGCGTTTTCTAGTTCACCTTTCCTCCCTGGCACGTCTAGTTCCGAACGGCCGCCTCAGGATAAGATCCCTGCAATGGGGGCTAAAGTCCCGGAGGAATCAAGGCTTCGATTCTCCGGACTTTCTGGTTCCTTTAGGATCCACGGAACTGACGGACCTTCGGTGGTGGCTGAACGACGTGAACCCTCGGAAGGGAGTGGCTCTTCTCGTCCTCCCCCCGGAATTGACTCGGTTTTCGGACGCGTCCAAAGAAGGGTGGGGGGCCCACATTCTGAACCAAAGGATCTCAGGCCTCTGGTCAGAATCAGAGAAGTACCTCCACATCAACTTGCTAGAAATGAAGGCCGTTTTCCTGGATCTTCAACAGTTCCAACGGACACTGGCGGGCCACTCCGTAGTGGTGATGAGCGACAACACTCGGTTGTGGCTTACATCAACAAGTAGAGAGGTACCTTTTCTCAACAGCTATCCCATCTTGCAGTAGAGATTCTGAGGTGGTCCGAAGCCCACTCGGTCACACTTTCGGCTCGCTTCATTCCAGGCAAAAGGAATGTGCTCGCCGACAGTCTGAGCAGAGCGACGCAGATAGTGAGTACCGAGTGGTCTTTGGATCCTCAGATAGCCAACAAAGTCCTGACTTTGTGGGCTTCCCCGACAGTAGATCTGTTTGCGACAGCCTTCAACTTCAAGCTGTCCCTGTACTGCTCTCCAGTCCCGGACCCCAAGGCTCTCTGGCAAGATGCTTTTCAGCAGAGGTGGGACAACATCGACGTTTATGCCTTCCCACCATTCTGTCTGATGAAAAGGGTTCTCAACAAGACCAGACTATCGGTCAATCTCTCCATGACTCTCGTAGCTCCGCTGTGGCATCACGCGGAATGGTTCCCGGACCTTCTGCAGCTCCTGACGGAGCTTCCGAGGGAACTCCCCCCACGACACGAGCTACTCAGACAACCACACTGCAACATCTTCCACAAGGCCGTAGCGTCGCTTCGGCTTCATGCTTGGAGACTATCCAGCGTCTCCTCATGGAGAGAGGATTTTCGCAACAGGTTGCGGACAGGATGTCTCGCCACCTACGCTAGTCCTCTATCGGAGTCTACCAGGCGAAGTGGAAAGTCTTCTGTGGTTGGTGTCGTAGGAGGGGTATCTCTCCACTCGATGCCACTATTCCAGCAATAGCGGAATTTCTTGTGCATTTACGAGAGGAAATGCGCCTTTCAGTTCCAGCGGTGAAAGGCTATCGCTCAGCCTTAAGCCTGGCGTTTAGGCTGAAAGGAGTGGACATTTCCTCTTCGTTAGAACTTTCTCTACTCATACGCAGCTATGAGCTTACCTGCCCTCAGTCAGAAGTAAGACCTCCTCCTTGGAACGTGGTTCAGGTCCTCAGGGCTCTGAAGAGAGCCCTGTTTGAACCATAACGCCAGGCGTCTGATCGCCACCTGTCTTGGAAGACGGCTTTCCTGCTCGCTTTGGCCTCGGCCAAGCGGGTCAGTGAACTTCATGGTCTTTCTTACGACATCGCCCATTCAAGGGGATGGGGGGAGGTAACGTTCAGGTTCGTCCCCGAGTTTGTTGCTAAGACTCAGAACCCTGGGGTGTCAGACCCTAGGTTTGACTCCTTCAGGGTAACGAGTCTTCGTTCTGTAACAAGTGACCCAGACCATCTGTTACTTTGCCCAGTGAGGAGTCTGAGGCATTACTTGAAAAGAACAGCTGCAGTCCGTCCTTAGGTGCAAGCGTTATTCGTAAGCACAGGAAGGACAAAGAGGAGGGTCACCAAGAACACCATCTCGGCCTAGATCCGGAAGGTTATTCAACATACCTTGGATCCTGACCCTCCTCCGTCACGCCGCCCTAGAGCGCACGATGTCAGGGGCATAGCTACGTCCCTGGCATTCAAGAGAAATTTCTCTGTGACGCAGGTTTTGCAAGCTGGGGTGTGGAAGCGCCAGACGACCTTCACAGCCCACTACCTGCAGGACGTGACCCACAGGAGCTTTGATACATTCTCTATTGGCCCTTTGGTGGCTGCACAACAGCTGGTCTAACCTCAGGCTCTTTGAGGGCGTTGTTACCCGGTTTTAGTCTGCGTGATTGAAAGAGTATGTCTGGCCCTTACTTCTTTCTTCATTCTCCCCACCCTTGGGGAAAGCAGCATCCTGGTTTCTGCATAGCTGACCTCAACCTCTGCAGGTAAACCATGCTCCCTTGTGCTCCTAGTATTAACTGTAATACTTTTTGCGTCCCTCTTACCCTGACGAGGTGGTATTGGAAACGTCCTAGCCTAGATTTCTATCTAAAGAACTCCAGGTCAACTTCCTAGGACGAGTCACAACTTCCTCCATACACAACTTATGTAGGCCGCACGTCCGTAGCAAGCATTGGAAAGTGCTAGGTGCAAGGACCCCCTTTCTCGAGTATTGCTCACTCGGTTTTCGGGTCCCCGGGTAAAGCCAAAAAGCCAGTAAGGCTGGGGACTTTCCGCTCTTCCTTAGGGGTAAGTCACCCTACGTAAATAGCGTGGTTTGTATTTCGGTTACGGAACAAATGACAAATTCGGAGATAATTTGTATTTTTCCTAACCATACAAACCTTAGCTATTTACTCATATTTGGCCGCCAGCCCTGTCCCCCAAGTCAAGTCCTACCTCTAAGTGAAGTGAGACAACTCACAGGTGTGTGAGGGGGGGAGGGGTAGAAAGCTACCCCTTCCCTACCCCCTGCTAACTAGCGGGGGTTAGTTAACCCTCGTTAAAAATTTAATGGGTCGTCATTTCAGCTATGCCGAAAGTAAACCCTATGTAAATAGCTAAGGTTTGTATGGTTAGGAAAAATACAAATTATCTCCGAATTTGTCATGTTACTTGTGATTTTATTTACTGAGACAAACAAAGGTGGTTTGGGGTGATGCCTGAACTGAAAAAAGAGGGGAGATTAAAGGTGAAGAAGGTAACACAGGCCGCTGTGCGACATCGGGTTACCAGCTGAGAGGAGAGAAAGATATGGCCAACAGCCGCCAGCAATCGTTCTGCTCCCAGCATAGAAATTGCAGGGGGGTTAAGGTTTCTTTTTCATTGCCGCTTAGATTTCTCGTTGGCTTTGCTGCAACGTTATCTTGGTGGAGGGTAGCTGCGGAGAAAGGCTGAAAGGGTGTTGTGATTGTCAATAATATGCTTGACAATTGCTGTTGCAGTTGCAGGAGTGTTTGGATTAAGATCCTGCCGAAGCAGGCTTGTTTCCTGACATTGCTGTAGATAGTGCTGTAAAGGTTCTTCTGTGTCCTGATTACAGTACTTGCATGGTCTGATTGGTCTATGCGGTGCTTCAGGGTCTTGGCCGTTATCTAAGATGATTTGCCAGTTGCATAGATATCCCAGTCGCAGTCTGCAGATGATTACTGCGTCCTGGTGAGGTGTTTGTCTTGCAATTGGGTGTGGTAGTATGTTTGTAGCTTCGATATACCACTTTGCAGATCTTGATCCATCTAGGAAGGCTCTTCTAACTTCACTTGTCTTTTGGATGTTGCAGTAGGTAGCCATTTTATTTTTAATGGTTTTTAATGACTTGCAGAGTAATGCTAATAGTTTAGCACGTTAAGGCCGATTTAGCTAGATGATCGGCCTCGTCGTTGCCGGAGTTTCCTGTATGACGGAATCCAATTCAAGGTGACTTGCCTGTTGTTTCTTTGGTGGAGCAGGGCTAAGAATTTAATTGCAGTGATGAGGTACACATTCTCTGTAGGTTCCTTGTTGCTGAGGGCCAGAATGGCTCCTCTGGAATCTGTATGGATCGTTGTGTTCCCGTTATGTTGATTGGCAGAGTGTTCTAGAGCTTTTGCAATGGCCACTAGCTCAGTTTGCAGTGTGGAGGCATGGTTGGAAAGTCTCCAGTTTGCTTTATATCCTGATGTAGAGATGACTGCAGCAGCAGCTGCAGGGATTGCACGGTCAACTGATCCATCTGTATAATAGGTGTGAGGCGCAGGTGTGTTCCTGATTGCATTTGTTGCAGCTGCAGTGAGTTGCTCTGGCGTGCAGAGAGCCTTGCTTGCTGCTGGTAGGATAGTGAAGTTGTATTTGATAGGATCACGAGCCCATGGAGCAGGAGGGATGTAGCCTTCATGCATTTGTTGTCCCTTGATTTTGTGAGCCTCATTTTGCATCTGCATTATTCTGAGTGTATCCAGTAGTTTCTTTGCATGGGAATTAGGCAGATCCAGTTCTTTAGCAAGAGGTAGAAGCCTTTTTATTTTATCGTTGAGTGGGCTTTTCCTATCTGCGATGATTGACTTGAATATAATGCTGCTATTCCTGATGTCAATCCTGGCTGACAGGGGAATTATGTTGGTTCCTGCTCTAAGTAAGCAGAGTCTTGTCCACATTGGAGAGCCACTAATGAGTCTCATGGCATTGTTTTGGACTACTTCTAATGATGCTTTTTGAGTGTCGGTCAATGCAGTGAGTGTGGGTGCTGCATAATCAATGTGGGATCGAATTGCTTGTAGGTAAAACAGCCTTAGGAGGTTGTTAGATACTCCTTGTTTAAGGGAGGTCATGCGTTTCATGGCTGATAGACGGATTTTTGTCTTCTCTCTGAGGTAGGTTACTTCATTGGCTGCTGATAGAGTTTTGCTAATGATTACCCCAAGGTACATGAATTGACTCACCCATTCGATGTCCTCACCCTCAGTGTCAAGTTCTGAGGGTTTTGTGAATGTTTTATAGCCATTGCTTTGGTTTTGTTGGTGTTGATCTTTAGGCCAAGATCATTGCATTTGGCCTGGATCATGTCAAGTGCTTTTTGAGTGATATTTCTGGCATGAGCTTTATTTGGGCATACTATGCATATATCACCGGCATATATGAAAATTTCCACTCCATTTGGGAGTTTTAAAGTGGCTAAGTTCTCCATTAGTAGGTTGAAAAGGTAGGGGCTGAGTATGCCTCCTTGCGGTGTACCGTTTTCTAAGGGGATGAACTCAGTGGTTTTTCCTTGGAAAGTGACTCTGGCTTCTCGGTTTTGTGTGTAGTTTCGAGTCCAGGCCAGTAAGTGTCCTTTCACTCTCTTTTCAACAAGTGTGAAGAGTATAGCTGGTGAACTGGCTAGCTCAAAGGTTTTCTCGAGATCAAGGAATATGACAAAAGCTTTTTTGTCATTAATTGTTGAGAGGACATCTGTAATGCATTCTTGAGTGCCTATGCCACTTCTGTAGGCATATAGGCGATGATGTGGTTGGCCTATTTTCCACTGCAGTCTGTTGAGTACCATTCTCTCAGCTACTTTCTCTGTGCAGCTTATCAAAGCTATAGGTCGGTAGGTATTTGGCTCCTTAGGTTTTGGAATAGATTTGGTGTCTTGCTGGTTCCATGTGGTTGGACGTAGTCTCTCCGTGTGTGTCCTGTTTATCAAATCCAAGTAGACCAATTTGGCATGATTTCCCATGCTCCTCAGCATGCTGTATGTGATGAGGTCGGCTCCAGGGGCAGTGTCCTTCCTGCCTTTTGATAGGGCCATATTTAGTTCCTCCATGGTATAGGGGTGATCAGTGTCATCTACCATGTTGCAGGCAGCTTCTATGATGTTGTTCCTAATTGGGAGCAGTGTTCTCTGTCTGTTGATAGTTTGCAGAGGTAGATTGTTGCTTTTTGCTCTGTCCGCAAAGTTGTTAGCAATCCTTTTGGCTTCAGCTAATGGGTCTGGGTGTGTGACTCTGGGTGTATTGTACTTCCCAGAGACTTTGTTAAACCAGCCCCATATTTTGGCTAGGGATGTGCTGAAGTTGACCTCGTTGCACAGAAAGACCCAGGAGGACGCCTTTTCTTTTCCCATACCGACAGAGATCAAGGATCTTTTGATGTAGTGGCTGAGCCCAGCTCTGTTAGGAGAAGGGATCTCCTTGTACAAGAAGAACCCCGACCTAGTGTTATTCTCAGACGCGTCCGAGTCAGGCTGGGGAGCAACAATAGGGAACAAAGAGGTCTCAGGCATTTGGGAAGGGAGTCAGATCAGTTAGCATATCAACAGGAAGGAATTGATGGCCATTTTGTTAGGGCTAAAGGCCTTCAAAACCTCGGTGTCAGGAAAGACTGTGGAGATCAATTCAGACAACACCACAGCTCTCGCGTGCATAAGGAAACAAGGGGGAACTCACTCCCTCTCTCTGTTCACAACAGTAAGAGAGCTTCTCCTTTGGGCGAACGAGAACAAGACTCAGCTGTTGACGAGGTTTATTCAAGGGCAGAGAAACATCAGGGCAGACATGCTCAGCAGGAGGGGACAAGTTCTTCCCACAGAGTGGACTCTCAACCCGCATGTCAGAGCCTCTGGAAGTTGTGGGGCAGACCTGTAATAGACCTTTTCGCCTCCAGTTTGAACAGGAGGATCCCCAACTACTGCTCCCTAGTCCCGGACGAGGAAGCGGTTGCAGTGGACGCCTTCTTGATGGATTGGACGGGGTTGGACATGTATGCCTTTCCCCCGTTCAAGATCATCAATCTGGTTGTCAGAAAATTCGCTCTCCTCGATTCGGGACGAATGATCCTAGTGGCTCCATTCTGGCCTGCAAGGGAATGATTCACCGAAGTGGTAGGCATGCTGATGGACGTTCCAAGAAGACTCCCAGCAAGTCCAGATCTTCTCAGACAACCCCACTTCGAGAGATTTCATCAAAACCCTCTCGCTCTCAATCTGACTGCCTTCAGACTGTCGAGAAGCTCGTTAGATCTCGAGGCTTTTCGGCACAAGCGTCGAAAGCCATTGCCAGAGCAAGGAGGATCTCGTCACAAAGAGTCTACCAGTCTAAGTGGGAGACCTTTAGAGCTTGGTGCAAGAGGCACAAGGTTTCCTCGTCCTCTACCTCTCTAAGCCAGATTGCAGACTTTCTTTTGTACCTCAGGCAGGATGCTAAGCTGGCTGTATCTACCATTAAAGGATACAGGAGCATGCTCTTAACCGTCTTTAGGCATAGAGGCTTAGAGTTGTCTCAGAATAAGGAATTGCAGGACCTCATTAGGTCCTTTGAGACGACGAAGCAGGTACAATTAAGACCCCCATCTTGGAACCTGGATGTGGTGTTTAAGTTTCTGTGCTCCAAGAAATTTGAGCCTATCTCGCAAGCCTCTCTTCGAGATGTGACTAAGAAACCCCTCTTCCTTTTGACTCTAGCAACTGCCAGAAGGGTCAGCGAGGTCCAGGCAATCGAGAAGCGTGTAGGCTTCTATCAAAATGGAGCGGTTTGTGCCTTAAGGTTCGACTTTCTCGCCAAGAATGAGAACCCTTCGAAATCCTGGCCCAGGACTTTTGAAGTCCCTAACCTCACGAACCTAGTGGGTCAGGAACAGGGAAGCCTCCTCTGCCCAGTTAGGGCTCTAAAGAATTATTTGGCCTACACTAAGAACGTGAGGGGTGCATCCAACTCGTTATGGTGTTCGGTGAAGGATCCTCAAAAACCCCTGTCAAAGAACGCTTTGTCCTTTTTCCTGAGGGAAACTATTAGGGAAGTCCAACTCTTATGTGAGGAAGAAAACTTCGCCCTGTTAAAAGTACGGGCTCACGAAGTAAGAGCCATTGCTACCTCACTGGCATACCGGAAAAATATGTCAGTTAGGCAGATCATGGACGCAACGTTCTGGAGGAGCAACTCTGTCTTCGCTTCTCATTACCTCAGAGAGGTAAGAGTGGACTATGACAAGTGTTATACCTTGGGCCCATAGGTAGCTGCGGCTTCTGTATTAGGCAAAGGAGTTACTACCCCCACTCAACCTTAATTTGTGTACATGTATATAAGTTTGTGTTTTTTATGATTGTGTGAGGTCCTCGTCTTGTGGTACGGTTCCCTCAGTCCAGATAGATAACTTATATCTATTTCTGCACGGTTAGATGGTTAGTTTTAGTAAGGTTGCAATTCTTTTTTATTTTATGGGGCAAAGGTAGTTTCTGAAGTCTAGTCAAGGTGTTGGTCTTACCCCTTTGACACACTCGATTGAGTTGTTTGCAGCGTAGCAGGTCTACTCCTGGCTGAACACTCCTAAGGGAAAGCGACTCTAGAGGCAGTAACCTTTGAAGTCAGCTACCTTAACAGGTAAGGAATCAAGGTGTTTTTTCTCCTACAACTCTTTTGTTGTTTCCCCAACTATGTTTTCTGTCTGTTTCCCTCCTCCAAATGTGTAAATCAGCTATATATATATATATATATATATATATATATATATATATATATATATATATATATATATATATATATATATATATATATATATATATATATATATATATATATATATATATATATATATATATATATATATATATATATATATACTGCCAGATAAGTACTATTCATAAAAATGGAGTTTTTATGATAAAACAAAGTTTTATGAATACTTACCTGGCAGTTATATATATATATTAAAGCCCACCCACCTCCCTTCAGGAGACAGGTCGGGCAAAGATAATCTGAGGAACAGAAAATGGGAATGATTCCAGGTACCACCCTTTAAGGGTTGTTAACCATCTAACTACGCAACTACCACAAGGCGGTTGCCGCGATTTTCGATTAAATTCTGCCGAAAGTTGGAGACTTAGCTATATATATATAACTGCCAGGTAAGTATTCATAAACATTTTTTTATCATAAAAACTCCATGTTGGAAAATACGTTTCAACAATGCGAGTGCTAAGGGAATTTGTTTTCATACACAGCTAAATTACCTATATTATCCTGTTAAATTCAAATACACATCTTAATTGCATAAGATAATTTAATTTTATACATTAATTGTAATTTACAAAATTATAATTAAAGCATTATCCAAATGACAGGCACCCTAGAGATGAGGATCTAACGAAGCTTATCCAGTCAAGAGATTTGTCTAAGGCTCATAGCTGCGTCTCCACAGGTAATTATACTTAAATTTATCGTAATTGGTACAATTATATGTTATAAGTAGTATTCATTTAAGCAGAAAGTTCCCGTTCTTTTATTCTAGTTAATATTTATTGTAAATTATATCAAATAGGCCAGGGTACGTCACAAATGGGTTTAGACTAGGGTACGTGTTGGGTGCTACCTTAGCGTGAGGTCTACCGCCATATGTATGAAGTGTGTATCGCTAGAATAAATGTGGAAATCTATGATGACATTTTTATTTTTCAATATTAAACTTACCCGATAATCATGTAGCTGTCAACTCCGTTGCCCGACAGAATTCTATGGAGGGATACGCCAGCTATCACAATACTAGAAGGGGGTGTACTTACCAGCGCCACCTGTGGCCAGGTACTCAAGTACTTCTTGTTGACACCTCCTCAATTATTCCTCTGTCGTGCTTCCGGCAAGACGTTCTGGGATACGCTTATGATCTTCGAGTATTTTCACGGCTAATTGGTGAAGTATTCTCTCAGATTTCGGCTGTCGCTTTACTGGAAACCTTCTTATATTAGCTAGATAGCTTTTATATAGTCCTGATTAACGGTTAACGATCTTTTGCTTGATTTTGAAACCCCCTTTGGCTAACTCTTTGGATTCAAGATGTCTGACATTTCGCAAGCCCCCTCCCATAGACGATGTAGGTCTTGCAATAGGCGTATTCCGAAGGCCTCGGTAGATCCTCACACCGCTTGTTCTGACTGTAGGGACAGGCCCTGTCAGTTAGAAAATCGATGTGAGGAATGCGCCGGACTTTCGGAACTGGAATTTGTCCGTCTTTTGAAATATTCAACTAAGTTAGAGAGAGGTAGAGTTAGGAGGAGTTCTTCTCACTCTTCACTTTTTTCCTCACCTCATGATCCCCTACCTTTTCCTACCCCTGTAGTGGCTACCCCCGAACCTACTGTTTGCCCTCCGCCTGATATGTCTGTTGTTTTGCGTGCTATTCAGGCCTTAGGCGATAAAGTAGAGTCAGTGGTAAGTGATCATAAGTCTCTGATGGCCGAAGTCAAGGAACTTAAGGTCAAGAGTGCAGTGGGTGGAATTAGTGCCAGTGCTGTGACGAGTGCTAGTGTCAGTGCAGTGCCAAGTGCTAGTGTCAGTGCCAGTGTGGTGCGTGAGGATACTTCTGTGCGAGCCAGTCGTCCTCCCAGTCCGGGACCTCTTGCAAGCTCCCAAGCCCAGGGGAGAAGCAATGTCGAAGGGCATAAGGGTTCGGCAGGCCTTGTTAGGCGCACAGAAGTATCCTCGGTGGTTGCGGGCGTGTCTTCCAAAGACCGTCACTCCCACCTGCAGACGATTGAGCCCGTCTTTTTCTCGTCCGCTGATCAACTGTCAGGGAAGAAACGTTGGTCTCAGGTCTCGAGACCACTTAAACGCAGAGTCCAGTCCGCGAGTGCTCAGCCAGGTTGCAGTCATTGGCTCAGCTCTGACTCGCCGCAGTCATCTGTCGACTGCACTCCGCCCAAGAGGAGTAAGGTTCTGCCACAACAGAGCTCGACTGTTAAGGCTTTACCTCAGCCTACTGTAGTTTCTGCCGACCCCAAGTGGACTCTTCTACAGTCCATGCAAGCACAGCTTTCGGACTTGATGCGTGAGTGTCGGGCTGAGAGTGTTGCGCCTCCGCCTCCGCCTACACTCCCTCCGCCTGCGCTCGCTCCGCCTGATCGCAGTACCACCTGCCAGGCGTACGATGTTGAGCCTCGTTCTGAGTTTGCTGTTCCCAGTGGTGTTCAGCCTCTGCCTTCTTTAAGGCAACCTTTACAATGGGATCAGGAGGATTATACCTCTCTTCCTCCGCCTCCACTTGCTGCTCCACCAGTGGTGCAACACTCGGTTGAGGTACAACAACCTCTCCCGTCCATGAGTCAGTCTCCTCAGCTCTCGCTGCAGCGAGCTCAACCCTCCACAAGGCAAGCACCACTACACCTTAGCCTTGCGCCTCAGGAGCCTCAGCTTGCGAGACATTTACCTTGTTCTGCGCAGCCTCTACCTCATCGCGCTCCGCTCACACCACAGGAACAGGAACTTGCTACTCCGCTTCCGCCAACAGCTCAGCAAGCGCAACCCTTGGGTTCAACCACTCATGCTAGGAGTCAGCCTCCTCCACCCATGCGCCTTCCTTCTGCTTCGTCTTTTATTCAGCCTTTGCAGTCTGAGCCTCAGGTTTTCCCTCAACAGTTACTTGAAGAGGAAACCACTAATATTGTTCCTACTCGTTCTGACTCTGCTGTTCAGCATTCTTGTCCGATCTCTTCGCTACACTCTGGTGATGAGGCGTCTGATGATGAGGCGGCACACCTGGATCCCTCGTCAGACGTGG
This sequence comes from Palaemon carinicauda, assembly GCF_036898095.1. Taxonomy (NCBI): domain Eukaryota; kingdom Metazoa; phylum Arthropoda; class Malacostraca; order Decapoda; family Palaemonidae; genus Palaemon; species Palaemon carinicauda. The sequence goes on along the minus strand of NC_090765.1, from coordinate 58,095,712 downwards.
ATGAATCCAAGCCTTCTCCACAGTCTATTGACTTTCGTAAGGTCTTGGCTCTGCTTAGGGAGGTTTACCCAGACCACTTTGTCTCTGCTATTCCCCGCTCTCTGCCATCTGAGTTTTCGCTGGGCATACAACAAGCTAAGTCCACCTATACTAAGCTAGTCCTAGCAAGGTCCTCTAAGAGAGCGTTAAGGATCTTAGGGGAGTGGCTGCAGACTAAGCAACACCTTGGCAAAACTTCTTTCATGTTCCCTCCGACTAAGCTCACTTCGAAAGCGAGCGTTTGGTATGCCACAGGAGAAGCACCAGGCTTGGGAGTACCTGCCTCTGCCCAGGCTGCAATGAGGCGCTCTAAGGTTTGCTGGACCTTCTCAGACCTTGATCACTTACTGAAGGGAGTATTTAGAGCATTTGAGATGTTCAACTTTCTAGACTGGTGCCTGGGGGCCCTCAGCAAGAAGACCTCTCCTGCGGACAAGGATTCTGCCATGCTATTAATGTCCTGCATGGATAAGGCCATTAGGGATGGATCTGGTGAGCTTGCGTCGATGTTTGTATCAGGGGTTTTGAAGAAAAGGGAACAGCTGTGTTCCTTCCTTTCCTCCAGCATTACACCTTGTCAAAGGTCACAACTCCTTTTTGCTCCGCTCTCGAAGTTCCTCTTCCCCGAAGAGCTGGTTAAGGACTTGTCTGCTGCCCTGATACAAAAGGACACACACGATCTTGTAGCCTCATCGGCTCGTAAGTCTAAGGTTGCTACCTCAGTCCCCAAGACTTATCGCTCCCCAGTGGCTGATACCCCTGCTACGAGGTTCATACCGCCCTTTCGTGGTAGAGCCCCCAGCCGAGGAAGCTCCCGTCCAGACTCTTAAAGGAGCAAGTCTAGGAAAGGCTCCAAGACATCTAAAGGAAAAAACTGACTCTCCGCATCTCCAGACAGCAGTAGGAGCCAGACTCAAGATCTTCTGGCGAGCCTGGGAGAAGAGAGGTGCAGACGCCCAGTCTGTCAGTTGGCTGAGGGACGGTTACAGGATTCCATTCTGCCTCAAACCACCTCTGACCACATCTCCCATCAACCTCTCTCCCAACTACAAAGAAGAGGACAAGAGGCTAGCATTGCACCAGGAGGTGTCGCTACTTGTGCAGAAGAAGGCAGTGGTTATAGTCCGGGACCATCAATCCCCGGGCTTCTACAACCGTCTCTTTCTTGTGGCCAAGAAGACAGGAGGTTGGAGACCGGTGCTGGACGTCAGCGCGCTCAACGCGTATGTCACCAAGCAGACGTTCACGATGGAGACGACGAAGTCGGTCCTAGCAGCGGTCAGACAGGAGGACTGGATGGTCTCGTTGGACTTGAAAGATGCCTACTTTCACGTTCCTATTCATCCAGACTCCCAACCTTTCCTGAGATTCGTTTTTGGAAAGGTTGTCTACCAATTCCAAGCCCTGTGTTTTGGCCTAAGCACAGCTCCTATGGTGTTCACTCATCTGATGAGGAATATAGCAAAATTCCTACACTTATCGGACATCAGAGCCTCCCTCTACTTAGACGACTGGCTGTTGAGAGCCTCCACGAGTCGTCGCTGTCTGGAGAATCTCAACTGGACTTTGGACTTAATCAGACAACTGGGTCTGTTAGTCAACATAGAAAAGTCTCAGCTCATTCCCTCCCAATCCATTGTGTACCTGGGAATGGAGATTCGGAGTCAGGATTTTCGGGCTTTTCCATCGGCCCCCAGGATAAGCCAAGCCCTAGAGTGCATCATGAGCATGCTGAAGAGGAGCAGTTGCTCGGTGAGACAGTGGATGAGTCTCACAGGGACCCTTTCATCACTGGCCCTGTTCGTCGAGCTAGGGAGACTCCACCTCCGCCCTCTTCAATTCCATCTTGCAGCTCATTGGGACAAGGGTTCGACTCTCGAAGCAGTCTCTATCCCAATCACCCAAGAGATGAAGACCACTCTCCTGTGGTGGAAGAACAATCTCCTTCTCAGGGAGGGCCTATCGTTGGCTATTCAGACCCCCAATCTTCATCTCTTCTCAGATGCATCGGACTCGGGCTGGGGTGCGACCTTGAACGGACGGGAATGCTCGGGAACGTGGAACGAGGAACAGGGATTGCTCCACATCAACTGCAAGGAGCTACTAGCAGTTCATTTAGCCCTGCTGAACTTCAAGTCCCTCCTGCTAGGCAAAGTGGTGGAGGTGAACTCAGACAACACCACAGCCTTGGCTTACATCTCCAAGCAAGGAGGGACCCATTCGAGGAGCCTATTCGAGATCGCAAGGGACCTCCTCATTTGGTCAAGAGGTCTAAACCTCACTCTGGTCACGAGGTTCATTCAGGGCAATATGAACGTCTCAGCAGATCGCCTAAGCAGAAGGTTCAGGTCATTCCCACGGAATGGACCCTCCACAAGAGTGTGTGCAACAGACTTTGGACCTTGTGGGGTCAACCTACCATAGATCTGTTTGCCACCTCCATAACCAAGAGACTTCCGCTGTACTGTTCCCCTGTTCCAGACCCTGCAGCAGTTCATGTGGATGCTTTTCTACTGAACTGGTCCCATCTCGACCTTTACGCATTCCCACCGTTCAAGATAATAAACAAAGTTCTGCAGAAATTCATCTCGCACGAAGGGACACGGCTGACACTGGTTGCTCCCCTTTGGCCTGCAAGAGAATGGTTCACAGAGGTACTTCAATGGCTAGTCGACATCCCCAGGACTCTACCTCTAAGAGTGGACCTTCTACGTCAACCTCACGTAGACAGGTTGCACCCAAACCTCCACGCTCTTCGGCTGACTGCCTTCAGACTGTCGAAAGATTCGCTAGAGCTAGAGGCTTTTCGAAGGAGGCAGCCAGTGCGATTGCCAGAGCAAGAAGGGTTTCCACTCGTAGAGTCTACCAATCTAAGTGGGAAGTCTTCCGAAGCTGGTGTAGAGCCAATTCAATATCCTCTACCAATACCTCTGTGACCCAAATAGCTGACTTCCTTCTACATCTTAGGAATGAGAGATCCCTTTCAGCCCCTACGATTAAAGGGTATAGGAGTATGTTGGCTTCAGTTCTCCGCCACAGAGGTTTGGACCTTTCTTCCAACAAGGACCTTCAAGACATTCTTAAGTCTTTTGAGACGTCTAAAGAGCGTCGTCTATCCACTCCAGGCTGGAACCTAGACGTAGTCTTAAGGTTCCTTATGTCTTCTAGGTTCGAACCTCTCCAGTCAGCTTCCTTCAAGGACCTTACCCTCAAGACTCTTTTTCTCGTCTGCCTTGCAACAGCTAAGAGAGTCAGTGAGGTTCATGCCTTCAGCAAGAACATTGGTTTCACGACCGAATCTGCAACATGTTCTTTTCAGCTCGGATTCCTAGCAAAGAACGAACTTCCTTCACGTCCTTGGCCTAGATCGTTTGAAATACCTAGACTCTCCAACATGGTAGGTAACGAACTAGAGAGAGTTCTTTGCCCTGTCAGAGCTCTCAAATATTATCTTAAGAGGTCTAAACCTATTCGAGGACAGTCAGAAGCCTTATGGTGTGCCATCAAGAAACCTTCGAGGCCCATGTCCAAGAACGGGGTTTCGTATTATATAAGGCTTCTGATTAGAGAAGCCCATTCTCACTTAAAGGAGGAAGACCTTGCATTGCTGAAGGTAAGGACCCACGAAGTAAGAGCCGTAGCTACTTCGATGGCCTTTAATAAAAACCGTTCTCTGCAGAGCATAATGGATGCAACCTATTGGAGGAGCAAGTCAGTGTTTGCATCATTTTATCTTAAAGATGTCCAGTCTCTTTACGAGAACTGCTACACCCTGGGACCATTCGTAGCAGCGAGTGCAGTAGTAGGTGAGGGCTCAGCCACTACATTCCCTTAATCCCATAACCTTTTTTAACCTTTCTCTTGAATGCTTTTATTGTTGTTTTTATGGTTGTTACGGTAGGCTAAGAAGCCTTCCGCATCCTTTTGATTTGGCGGGTGGTCTATTCATTCTTGAGAAGCGCCTGGGTTAGAGGTTTTGTAGAGGTCCTTTAGTAGGGGTTGCAACCCTATATACTTTAGCACCTTTGGGTTGATTCAGCCTCCAAGAGGAACGCTGCGCTCAGTAAGGAAGACGAACTTAAAAAAGAGGCAGAGTAACGGTTCAATTCGACTTCCTTACCAGGTACTTATTATTTCATTGTTATTTGAGATAACTGTTATATGAAATATGGGATACTTAGCTATCCTTTAATCTTGTACACTGGTTTTCACCCACCCCCCTGGGTGTGAATCAGCTACATGATTATCGGGTAAGTTTAATATTGAAAAATGTTATTTTTATTAGTAAAATAAATTTTTGAATATACTTACCCGATAATCATGATTTAATCGACCCTCCCTTCCTCCCCATAGAGAACCAGTGGACCGAGGAATAATTGAGGAGGTGTCAACAAGAAGTACTTGAGTACCTGGCCACAGGTGGCGCTGGTAAGTACACCCCCTTCTAGTATTGTGATAGCTGGCGTATCCCTCCATAGAATTCTGTCGGGCAACGGAGTTGACAGCTACATGATTATCGGGTAAGTATATTCAAAAATTTATTTTACTAATAAAAATAACATTTTTACCTTTCTTCCTCCTCTATTTCAGTCTTTTGTAGGATATGTTTAAATTAATTGTTTATCATTAAAATAAATGTATGGAAATGTGTGATGTCGATGATTGAGGTAGATCTCACGCTAAAGTAGCACCACATATTGGATACAGTCCAATGGTCCTTTCTGACTGTGTCATTAATTAAAAAGAGTAAATATACGATACTTTGATTTCTAGCCTAATACATGAACCATATATTTTTCCTACTCGCTATCTTGTGTTTGATGCATTTATGACCATGATTATTGGGGGCAAACCACCCGTTCATGAGTTTTTAGACCCCCTTACATAAAGACAATTATAGGGAACCCCAGTGGGAAACCAGGTTTTTTTTTGGGTGGAGATATGTAATAAACGAGGGATTTGCAGCAATAATAATGGTCAGAAATGCATAATAAGCACAAGTTAACCAGTTTGAAAAATATATGGTTCATGTAAGTGGCTGAAAACAGGACAAAACATGATTATTTATAACTTTTGAGAATTGTAAAAGGGTACAGAACCTTACAAACCCACCTAACCTAATCTAGTAGTTCCCAGGTCACAGCCCCTATCCGGGGCAAGCCCCCCTGGACCCCCCTTCCCAGGTCACAACCGCTAGCTGGACCTCCTATCCAGGTCTCAAACTAAAAGTAAATCACAAATAAATCCTTGAATTATGACAAAGTAAATCACAAATAATTCCTTACCTTATGATTGACACCGTATTCCTTTTTTTTTTGTCTTGGCAATCTTTACAGAAGCTTTGCAGTAGAAATGTGCTGGTCTTCCCAAAAAAATTTATTGTTCCGTAACCGAAATACAAACCATGCTATTTACATAGGGTATTACTTTCGGCGTAGCTGAATGACGAGCCATTAGATTTTTAACGAGGGTTAACTACCCCCACGCTAGTTAGCAATGGGGTAGGGGAGGGGTAGCTAGCTACCCCTCCCCCCCACACACTGATGAACTGCTTCACTTCACTTTTGGCTCGGACGATGAGCAGACGTGTCTGTCCTACGTCCTCGCATTTGACAGCCTTAATCTGTTTTTTCTTTTTCTTCAGCTTTGTGTGTTTGAAGTTGGCCTCTACCTTTCATCGCAATTATGCGCAAGTGCCCTAGACTCCCCGGCCGCCCCTGGGGAACATTCATGTCGGCGGTCGAAATGGATCCTCACACCCTTTGTCCGCAGTGTCGAGGTCAATGGTGTGATAGAGATTTAAATTGTAGTGAGTACAGGGAGTGGTCTACCTCCCAGTGGGAGAGGTTTTCCCGGCGGCGTAAGAAGATATCTAAGCGAGACCTTTCTCCTTCAAGGGCTGCCTTGAAGAAGGAGGGCTCCAAGGACTCTTCTTCCGCCACCCGGACCTCCTCCGAAGCTCCCACTCGATCTGTGTCTCGTGAGAGGCCGTCGAGTGGTAGCGTAGGCCATTGTTCCGTTTCCCGACCTCGGGGTGCGGGAGAGGGCGTTGCCTCCCATAGCGGGGCAGCTCCCCCTCCTCCTTAGGGAGAGGATTTTGATTCTCATTTAGTTGATGACCATGCTGTGTCTAATGATGATTTGTTCCGTAACTGAATACAAACCACGCTATTTACATGGGGTAATTACTTCGGCGCAGCCGATGACGAGCCATAAAAGTTTTAACCAGGGTTTCCTACCCCACCGCTAGTTAGCAGGGGGGGGGGTGGGGTTGCTAGCTACCCCTCCACCCTCACACATACCGGTGATTAGTTCACTTTACTTTTGGCTCGGAGAGACGACAGCGCTCTCCTCTCTTTTGACTGCCATAATTTTTTGTTTGCTTTTTCTTTCAGTTTTTGTGTGTGAAGTTGGCCTCTACTCTCCTCATGCGTACTTGCCCTGGACTTCCCGGCCGCCCTTGTGGGACCTTTATGTCGGCCGTAGAAACGGATCCTCACTCCTTATGCCCTCAGTGTAGGGGCCAATGGTGTGATAGTTCTAATTTGTGCATTGAGTGTAGGGAGTGGTCTACCTCCCAGTGGGAGAGGTTTACCCGGCGACGTAAGAAGAAGGCTAAAAGGGATCGTTCTCCTTCTGAGGTTTCTCGGAAGAGAGAAAATCGTAAGTCTTCTTCTTCCGCCGCCCATTCCTCCTCCGAAGCTCCCGCTCGGGCGGCCTTTTCCGAGAGGCCGGCGAGTGGTAGCGTAGACCGTAATGTTGATGTCATTAACTGATCCCGTGGTGAGGGAGAGGTCGTTGCCTACCATAGCGAGGCGGCTGCCCCTCCCCCCTCGGAGGAGGTGTTTGTTTCTAACAATGACCTTTTTCAGCTTTGGGCTTTCTTGGGGCTGCAGGGTTCGCCCTCCAAGGAAGCCTTGTTTGGTATGATCAAACGGGGTGCGGCTGCCGAACAATCGTCAACCTCAGCGGACATAGATCCCCTGTCTGTGGTTGACGTTGTGGGTCGGAAACATCCCGTGGGTTTGGCCAAACTCCCGTTCCTGCGGCTGCAGTAGCAGAAGGCTCTGTCTCCCCCTCCGAACATACTTCAGGGGAGGAGCTTAGTCCCACGGTCTCTCCTTCCGTTGAGACTCCCTCTCGGGGGAGTTCTCTGGTAGAGACGCCTCTTCGGAGGCGTATTGATGGTCAGCCTGCTGATCCCACGGCCCCTCGTGGGCGTATAAGGCAGAAGGCTCATCCTCCCCTTCACCGTAGAGGCGTTCCTTCCCCCTTCAAAGGGGTTAGGAGGCGCCTCTTCGGCTCGTCGTCACCACAGTCCTCTGCGGGGGAGACGACTCGCTGTTCTTCTGACCTGCCTGCTACCAACCTTGACCTCTCCAGGGATCGTTCGCATTCCCCGTCGGAGGATGGTCGTCCTTCGGGACAATGTGAGCTGTCGCCCCAACCATCGATATCTAAAGCTGCTGACGGGCTTTACGCGCCGGAGACTGCCACTGCGCAACCTCCAGACCCTTCGGGGTCTCAGGGACTTGAGCGCGAAACTGCGCCGCTCGCCCCTAAGCGTAAGGCTCCGCCTGCGCACCCTGCTGCTGTTGTTCCCAGCGTTCCTGACAAAGTGCCTCGTCACTCACCCTTAGGCGTTCGCGCCACTGTTCCTGTTGCTCGCCAGGGTTCCCCTGCGCGCCCACGCCCATCGGCGCCCCGTCGCCCTCCAGCAGTTCCTGAAGTAGCGCGCAAGCGCCCAACTGCGCAAACGCGCCCTGTTCCTGTTATAGTGCCGCCGCGCTCTCCTGCACACTTGCGGCCAGTTCCTGATATGGCGCCTACGCGTCAACCGGTGCCCCAGCAGCCTCCGGCACCTCGCCGGCCCCCTGTTCCTGTTTCATCGCGCGCGATCTAGGAGGTTCCTGAGTTGGTGCACAGGCGGCCACAGGTTCCTTCGGACTCGTTGCGCCCTGTGGGGGATAGACGCGATACGCGTCCCTGCGCAATTCCAGCTCCAGCGCTCACGCGCACCCCAACACGCCTACGTGTCGCTTTGGACCCATCTCTCCCACCTAAGGAGGTTCGCGATACAAGGAAGGTTCGCGATACAAGGGAGGCTCGCGATACAGCAGAGGTTCGCGATGCGCGCCCGCGCGCAGTTCCTGTTCCAGCACCAACGCGACCACGCGGCGCGATGACTCAGCTCGTCGCCCCAGAGGTTGCTAAGCCAGCGCACGGGCGCTCACGGCCGCCTCTGGAACCGCTCGTCGCCCCAAAGGTTGCCAAGCCAGCGCACGGGCGCTCACGGCCGCCTCTGGAACCGCGCGAATCTATTGCAGATACGATCGCACCCGACGCGCCCAAATCGCGCCCTGTTCCTGCTACACGCCCCGTGCCTGTCTTTAAGACAGCGGTGGTGGCGCAACTAACTCCAGAGCGCCCTCACGCGGCTCGCACCACGCGACCTCCGAAGCAGCGAACCCTGGTGCGGGCGAGTAAACCGGTCCGTCCAGACCATCACTAAACCTCTTGTGCCCAGGTCGCTATCGCGCCCTCGGCCAGTCCTGCCGGACATCTGCTCGGGCGCTCCTGTTATCGCAGGCTTTCGGGGCCGCACCAGGTCGCTGCACGTCCGCGCGTTCGGCCTCCTCCTGTTCGAGCTCCTGATCGCCGCACGCTCACATCATTGCCCACGCATGCTCGCGCGCATGTTCCCGCTCAGGCTACCGTGCGCCCCCGCGACCCCCCTCCTGCTCTGTCGCCAGCGCGCCATCGCTCCTGACCATCCTCCTGCGCGCCATCGCGCCCACGCGGGTGCGCGCGCACGATTTTCCAGCTTCGCGCCCTCTTCTCGCTCGCGACCCTGATCTGGGCCCATCACACGAGCCCCAGCGTGATCGCCGACAGGCGGTTTCCTCCCTGTCGCGTTCCCCTCCCCGCAAGCGCAGACCAGCGCGCTCGCCAGAGGGGGAACGCTCCTCGGACAGGTCTAGGGATGATTCTCTTACAGCCCTGCAGGTGAACCCTCGTTTGTCAACTCCTCTTAGGGATCCCTCGATCCCCTTCCCTCCAGAGGGAGTGTCTGACAGCGCTGCTGTTAGTCAGCAACTCTGCTTCCACACCCTACTCAGAGCTCTCGTGCGGGCGATTAAGCCAGCCTTCTCTGATTCGGGTCGCGAGCCAGCGGCAGCTTCCTCCCCCCTGAAGAGGAAGAGAGGAGTCTCTCCCGTGGATCCTCCTCCGAGGCCTGTGCTGTCCCCACGTAGATCCTTGCGCAAGGCTCCTACTCCCCCTCAGACCGTCTTGACCTAACCTGCGGAGGAGGATTACCCCTCCTCAGGAGAGTCGGTTGAGCAGGAATACTCCCCCATCGCACCAATGGTGGACGTTCCTCCTCTTCCCGAGAGGTCTCCTCGTCCCGAGGTGGAGAAGGACTTGCCCCCTTCACTTCTAGTCCTGCATCCCTCCCGGGAGGGAACCTAAGGACTCTAAGACGATTCCCAAATCGTCTGCTAGGATCAGACAGGAACAGCCCAGAGCCGTCGAGGACGCCCACGTTTCTCCCCCCCCCCAGGAAGAGCCTCTGGGGTCCGGAGACTTCGCTGCAAGTCCGACAGGAGGCGAGCACCAGGATTCAGAACACACGTTCTGGTAAGTCCTGACTCTTATGAGGAACCTTAATGGGATTCCAGACCCTGAGGTCCCACCTCGTGAAGGTAAGGACACGGTCCTGGATCGCATCTACGGCACTCAGAAGCCCTCCAAGGCCAGCGCAGCATTGCCCTGGTCCCAAGAGATGAAGAGCGCCAGAGACAAGATCGAGGACCAGCTCGCGGAGCTTGCCTCCTCCAGCAGATCCAGTGCCGGGAATAAGCTCCTCCCTCCTCCTCGCGTCCATCAGAGGAGGTACTTTGAAATCCTCGAGGAGTCTTCGCTGAGCCTTCTCTTACATCACTCTGTGGAAGGACTCACAGGGGGAGTCCCTCTTCAGAGACTCTCCAACCGGCACGTATCCTTCTCAGCCACTAAGATCCAGAGCCAGGAGAAGGTCATCAAGTGCGCCATGCAGGCCATTTCATGGCTCGACATCTGGCTGGGGTCTCTGGGCATCCTGGTGCGGTCCGAGGATCTCTCCAAGGAAAGCACCAGGAAAGCGCTGGAAACCTTTCTCCTCTCGGGCACTCGGACCATCGAGTTCCTGTCCCACCAAGTCTCGAGCTTATGGGCCAACACGATCCTCAAGCGCCGGGACGCTGTTGCCGAGAGGCTCCACCATAAGGTTCCCAGCGCCGAGTTGAGCAGGCTCAGACACTCTTCCGTCCTCGGTAAGAGCTTGTTTGAGACTAAGGACGTGGAGCTCTCTGCCGAGAGGTGGAGGAAATGCAACCAGGATTCCCTCATCCATAGGGCCCTGACATCGAGGCCCTACAGCCCTCCGGTGGTTCAGCAGCCCCGTCCCGTCAAGGATACGAAGAAGTCTACCGTAGCAGCGAAACCCAAGGTGTCTAAGCCCTTTCCTGCCAAGGGCAGGAGGGGAAAGAAGTCCTCCAGGGAAGGCAAGAACCCTAGAGGCTCCGGCCGAGGCCGGAAGCTCTGGGGTTGGCAATCCCCCTGCGTGTCTACCATTGGGATCGGCAAAAGGGCAGGCCCTTCAGGCCGAAGTCCAGACCATGTTGGAGAAGGACGCTCTCCAGGAGGTCGTGGACGGGTCCCCAGGCTTCTACAGTCGACTCTTTCTTGTGAGAAAGGCGTCTGGAGGCTGGAGACCAGTCATCGACCTCTCGACCCTGAATGGGTTTGTCAAGCAGACTCCATTCAGTATGGAGACGGCAGACACGGTCAGACTTGCAGTGAGACCACGACACTTCATGTGCACACTGGATCTGAAGGACGCGTACTTCCAGATCCCAATCCATCCGTCTTCAAGGAAGTACCTGAGATTTTGCCTAGACAACAAGATCTACCAGTTCAAGGTGCTGTGTTTCGGTCTCTCCACAGCGCCTCAGGTGTTCACCAGAGTCTTCACCATCATCTCCGCATGGGCTCACAGGATCGGCATCCATCTCCTCCGTTACCTGGACAACTGGCTGATCCTGGCAGACTCGGAGGCATCCTTCTTCGCCACCGAGACAAGCTCCTCGAGGTTTGCCAGTATCTGGGGATCGTGGTAAACCTCGAGAAGTCCTCTCTGCAGCCCTCTTAGAGACTGGTATATCTAGGCATGATCATAGACACCAATCTCCACAAAGCCTTCCCATCAGGCGAAAGGATAGCAAGGCTGAGGAAGGTTGCGAAACCTTTCCTCAATCGAGAAGAACTCCCAGCCCAGTCGTGGCTTCGTCTCCTCGGCCACCTCTCCTCTCTGACCTGTCTCGTCCCCAACAGTCGCCTCAGGATGAGATCCCTTCAGTGGCGACTGAATTCTCGGTGGAGTCAAGGACTCGACTCCCCGGACATCCTGATCCCCATGGGATCTGCGAAACGAGCGGACCTCAGGTGGTGGGTGGCAGACGAGAACCTGCGAAAGGGAGTGGATCTTCTCGTCTCTACCCCGGATTTGATGCTGTTTTCGGACGCATCAAACAAGGGGTGGGGGACCCACGTTCTGAACCACAGGGCCTCAGGCCTGTGGTGAGAATCTGAAAAATACCTTCACATAAACCTGCTGGAGATGAAGGCCGTCTTCCTGGCCCTTCAAAAGTTCCACCAAGTCCTGGCGGGCCTCTCCGTGGTGGTGATGAGCGACAACACCACGGTGGTGGCTTACATCAATAAGCAGGGAGGTACCTTTTCGGAACAGCTGTCCCATCTTGCAGTAGAGATCCTGAGATGGTCCGAAGTCCACTCGATATCACTTGCGGCTCGCTTCATCCCAGGCAAGAGGAATGTGCTCGCCGACAGTCTGATTAACACCTGACTTGGAAGACGGTGTTCTTGCTCGCTTTGGCTTCGGCCAAGCGTGTCAGTGAGCTTCATGGTCTCTCATACGACGTTGCCCATTCAAGGGGATGGGGGGAGGTAACGTTCAGCTTCGTCCCTGAGTTTGTTGCTAAGACTCAGAACCCTGGAGTGCCGGACCGACGGTTCGACTCCTTCAGGGTTACGAGTCTCCGTTCTGTAACAGATGACCCAGACCATCTGCTACTATGCCCAGTAAGGAGTCTGAGGCATTATCTGAAGAGAACAGCTGCAGTCCGTCCCCGCGTGCAAGCTCTGTTTGTGAGCACGGGAAGAACGAAGAGGAGGGTCACCAAAAACACCCTAGGGCACACGATGTCAAGGGCATAGCTACGTCCCTGGCCTTCAAGGGAAACTTCTCTGTGATGCAGGTGTTACAAGCTGGGGTCTGGAAGCGTCAGACGACCTTCACAGCCCACTACCTGCAGGACGTGACCCACAGGAGCCTCGATACGTTTTCTATCGGCCCTGTGGTGGCTGCACAACAGCTGGTCTAACCTCAGGCTCCTTAATGGACAGGTAGCAGAAGGTTGAGGGCATTGTTACCCGGTTTTAGTCTGCATGAAGGAAAAAGTATGTCTGGCCCTTTCTTCTTTCTTCATCCTCCCCTCTCTTGGGGAAAGCAGCATCCTGGGTTCTCTGCATAGCTGACCTCAAACCTCTTCAGGTAAACCATGCTCCCTTGTGTTTCCTAGTATTTGATCTTTATATTATATCTAACATTTAATATTTTAGTTACTTATATTTATATCTATATTTAAAAATGTTTTATGTGTTAGTTTAATTTTACCTTTGAGCTTTAAAGATTTTTATGATGTTTTATGGTTTTCAATGTTTTAACAACTTATATTTCTACCAATACTTTTAACGTTCTAATAATAGGGTTTTTTTTTATGTTCTTAACGTTTTAAATGCATACGTTTTTATCAATACTTTTAGAACTATTATACATTTTTTTTTTCTCCTGACTTTTATAAGACTTGTGATTATAGTTTTAAATGGTTTTTGTTCCAACACAGAGACTTACCTCGAACTACTTTCTTAGGAGTTACCTGAAATCTCCTCTCAACCGACCAGAGTTTTGTGTAGTCTACCCTACTTCCGTTTTCTGTGGGGGACTGACCCAGGAGTAAGGAGAACGTGCCCTGAGGGTAGTCCTGAGCTAGGTCGGCGTTAGCTTGGGTCTCGCTCGTCAGTAAGTTCTCTGGTCGCGTCGTGATACCATCACGCCGCTCTCATTCTCTTGCGACCCTTTGTGTCTCGAATCGTGTGTCCCACATGGTTACCGCGTGGTATCTCTGTGCATTTCCCTTGTGTTCTCGCGTGTTCACTTCTTTCCCTTGTGTTTCCCAAGTGTTTTCCTTATCCTTTCCCTTCGTGCCTGTGTCTTGTGGTTGTGTTGTGATGGAGCAGACCCGCCGTTGTCCTGGGCCTAGAGCCGGGAAGTCGTGTGGAGCGTTCCTTTCCAAGCCGGAGGTGGACCCGCATTCCCTTTGCTCTTCCTGTAGAGGCAGTGTGTGTTCGCCAACGGATACGTGCTCGGAGTGTGTTAGCTGGAATGAAATCCAGTGGGTGCGTTATAGCACAAAGAAGAAGAAATCATCTGAACGATCTCCCAGGAAGTCAAGCATCTCTTCGCCATTACCGTCGCCAGGTGGACGGTCTGACGGGGCTTCTGTCTCTTCTTCCCCTACCCAGGGTAGGGGACGAGGTAAGTCCGTTGCGGGGAAAGTGCCGAGGGCGCTTCCCCAAGAGTCTAATTTACATGATGTGGGGGTTGCTGGGCCATCACAGGCTAGTGGGGGGCCTGATAGTGCTGTGTCTGGGGCTTATGGAGATTCTGCCCTTGTGATTGGGGGGCACGTCTCCTCCGATGACCCCATGTGGAGTAACGCTGTGCCTGTCTCTTCGCCCGCGTCTTGGGCCTGTGTTTCAGGGACTTCAGCAGCTGATAGCGTCCAGGAGAGATTAGACTTGATGGTAAGGGAGCCCTTCGGGTGGAAGCTCCCGAAAACGCCAGGTAGGTCCCCGTTACGGATGGAAGATGGCCTAGATACCTGGTTCCCCAGCGTAGTGCATCCGACCTTCTTTCCAGCTCCTCTGACGGCGGTTCCGGACTCGTTTTTACAACCCTCGACCTCTGGAACTCAACAGGTCGCGAAGACCTCCGTGGCCCCCGCTCCCGTTCGTCGGTCGGGTTATGCAGTACAGTATCGTCGGGATCTTCGGAGGGCGGCTCTTCGGTCTCTTCTGAGGGTGAAGCGAGGAGGAGGCGCCGACGGCGGAGGGAGAGGTCCAGGAGCAGGCGTTCCCACTCAAGGTCCCACTCAAGGTATAGTAGAAAACGATCCAGGTCACCGAGGAGGAAGTACAGGAAGAGTAGTTCCCCCAATGGTGAATGGGTCTTCGTTCCCCGCAGGAGCGAGTTTCAGCGTTCTCCAAGCCGCCGGTCCAGAGATTATTCGCCACGAAGGCCCTCGACCAGCCACAAGTATGACCCTCGCAAGGAACAGAGCGAGAAGGCCTCTTTAGGCAGGCGTAAGACCGCGAAGCTTCCGGCTCAACCCGCCCAGCGGGGGTAGCCATGCTTTCGGACGGGCAGCCTGGTCGGGTCAGCACAGCTGACTCGGCCCTTGGACTCACAGGAATGGTTTCCTCCGTCAGGCCAGCCCACGGAAACCGCGTCCTTGTCCTCCAAAGATATTTTACGGACGGTAGTCCTCGCCAAAACGATTCCCGTCCCGACACCCGGACCTAGTGCGGCGGTTTCCGTCGGAGCAGACCGCTACCACCGCAGGGAGGTGCTTGTTGAGCCAGAGCCACGACGCCCGTTGGGAGTGCCCGTTGACCCGGCACCTCAGAGTCAGACAGAGGGTGTTGCTGACGACAGGGAAGGTTCCCCAACCGAGGACTCAGCATATCGTAGGGTGATAGGCCTGATACGCAGGCATCACTGAATTGAAGAACCTGCTCCATCCGATGAGGACTCCTGGCGGTCCAGCCTAAGTCGGTTGATGGAGGCCCCCGTGCAGCAGAAAACCTCCCTGGCGCTCCCTGTGGCCAAGGATCTGGTCCTGGGCCGTGCCCACGTAGACAAGATTGTGGAGTAACGCTGTGCCTGTCTCTTCGCCCGCGTTTTGGGCCTGTGTTTCTGGGACTTCAGCAGCTGATAGCGTCCAGGAGAGATTTGACTCGACGGTAAGGGAGCCCTTCGGGTGGAAGCTCTCGAAAACGCCAGGTAGGTCCCCGTTACGGATGGAAGATGGCCTAGATACCTGGTTCCCCAGCGTAGTGCGTCCGACCTCCTTTCCAGCTCCTCTGACGGCGGTTCTGTAGCAAGCTACCCTCCTTACCCGCCGCTAAGTAGCGGGGTGGGTAGTTAACCCTCGTGAGAAATTAATGGCTCGTCATTTCAGCTACGCCGAAAGTAATTCCCCTATTGAATAGCTAAGGTTTGTATAGTTAGGAAAAATACAAATTATCTAAACATTTGTCATATTTTCATTGTGGTCTTCTCCAGCTGATTGTAGTTTTCTATTATTTCAGACTTTTCATCTCAAAGGAAGGAATCATCCACCTCTTGCTGCTAAAGCTTGTAAGCTGCTGAAGGTATATGCAATAGACTTAAGACTGGAAAAGAAAGGGTCATGTTGGAAGTTTTTGTTGTACAGTATGATGTCTGAGAATAGGAAGTTTAGTGTTAATTTCCTCTTTGAAGTCTATTGAAAATAATATTAAGGGGTTTGTCATCTTTTGATAGGGAGAGGATGATGAATTCTGAAGCACCTTTTGAATTTTCAATGAAAAGTGAAATTGAAGATTTATTTTCACCTGCAATCGATCCAGAAAATAATGATACGTCTGGCAGTGTTGCTCTCTTTGATGATGGCGCTCTTTTCTTGGACCCAAAAATGGAAGTCAAAGTAGAGCCAGAAATATTTGATTCTAGCAAAAGCAACTTGAAAAATTCCTACGAGTACGATGCATCAGTGAGTGAAAACGGTTCATTAAGTTTTAAAGGGGATGTCGATGATGAGGAAAGTGTACACACTTACTTAAGGACAGTTAAGGAAGAGGATAAAGGAAAAGAAAAGGGAAGACTTTCATGTGTGATCAGTGGAAGAGAATTATTACAGAAGGATGTTTTGAATCAAGAGGTGAATCAAATAAATGCGAAGCAGATAAAAAAAAGGATCTTTGGTAATGTTAACTCCAATGCTCTAGCTAGAAAGCGATGCACATGCAGTGAATGTGGGAAAGCTTTTTGTGATAGATATACTCTTACCGTACATTTAAGAATTCACACGGGAGAGAGGCCATACAAATGTAATGTCTGTAGCAAAACATATACTTCAAAACGTAATCTCACTGACCATTTAAGAATTCACACAGGAGAGAAGCCATACAATTGTAATGTCTGTAGCAAAACATTTAATACAAAATCAAATATCACTAAACATTTAAGAATTCACACAGGAGAGAAGCCATACAAGTGCGATGTCTGTAGCAAAACATTTGCTTCAAAAGAAAATCTCACTGCACATTTAAGAATTCACACGGGAGAGAAGCCATACAAGTGCGATTTTTGTAGTAAAATATTTAATAGACAATCAAATCTCACTATACATTTAAGAATTCACACGGGAGAGAAGCCATACAAGTGCGATGTCTGTAGTAAAACATTTACCCTGAAACACAGTCTCACTGCACATTCAACAATTCACACGGGAGAGAAGCCATACAAATGTAATGTCTGTAGTAAAACATTTACCCTGAAACACAGCCTCACTGTACATTTAAGAATTCACACGGGAGAGAAGCCATACAAATGTAATGTCTGTAGTAAAACATTTACCCTGAAACACAGCCTCACTGTACATTTAAGAATTCACACGGGAGAGAAGCCATACAAATGCAATGTCTGTAGCAAAACATTTATTAGACAATCACATCTCACTAGACATTTAAGAATTCACACGGGAGAGAAGCCATACAAGTGTGATGTCTGTAGCGAATTCTTTACTTTGAAAAACTATCTCACTAAACATAAGAAATCACATGAGAGATCTATTCCAGTGTCATGAATGTGGCAAAACATATAATTTAAAACAGAGACTCGATAAACGTTTAAGAACTCACATGGAAGAAAAACCATTCATGTGCACGGACTGTGGTGAAGCATTTTGCTCTGAAGGTTTCCTCAAGAATCATCATAGAAGGATGTGCTATAAAGTCTGAAATTGGGATCTGGAATAAAGGAGAAAAAACAGCAAACATTATTGATGAGACTTCTTACCCCTTCGCACGATTGCCCAGGCCGTTAGCTCTCAGAGTCTACGAGGTGACATGGTGCCTCCAAACAGCTCATGCGAAGCACAGAGTAGCCCCCAGGTCAAGCACTAGCCAGTTAGTTTTTTGGACTTACACCCACCTAACGGTGAGTCTCCACTGTAAATATCATTAGGGTTTGTATGTAGAGCAGTAATAAATGACAAATTTGGAAAAAATTTGCATTTTCCCTATGTATACAATCCTGGAGCTCTTAACACATAATGGTCCCGCCATCACCTTCCCCCAGGAAGTTCTGCCGCAATTGCACAGTGACTTTCAGTTACAAGTGGTGGTGTGAGCAGAGTGGTTGGTCCAACTCTTGCTCTCCCTTCGCTAAGTAGCTAAAAGTTTCACAGCTAGTTCCAGCTGTTGCCAAAATGCATCTCTGCTGTAAAGAGCTCCAGGTTTGTATAGTTGGGAAAAATGCAAATTATTTCCAAATTTGTCATATCAGCATAATTATTACTATTAGAAGCCAAGGTGCAAAAGCAAATTGCCATTAGCCCAAGGGACCAAAAAGTTGACAGTCTGGTGCAGTGAAGAAATAGGAATGTAAAGAATAAACTATATGAGAGAAAAAGGAGATTATTTTAAGATAGATAACAATGTTTAATAAATAAGCATTATAAAAACCAGGAAATGAAACATTGTCAACAGAAAAAATATTTGTACTAAGTTTGAACTTGGAAATATCCGCTGATTTAGTTTCAGCTCCAGTAGTTGATTGGCTTGGTCACAGCCTAAATAAAGCTTAGAGAATGATATACAGCATCAAGCCTTTTGAAACAATGTTGGTGACGTTGTCTCTTTTTTAAAGTAATACTGGATGATTCTACCTGCTTATTGTACTGTAGTGAAGTTATGAATGTTAGCAGGAAGGAAGAATCAAAAGCCAGTCTACTTGTATTGGAATATGAAGTGATGCAATTATTTAGAAGTACTATTGTATGGAGATATCTTTTTGTTTGTTTGTTGAATATAAGTATAGTAATAAGGTAGAGAAGTATCATTATTTTTAAAGATTTTGTGATTTGGTTGATGTAATCTCTTTTACTGTCTTAGTGATTAGTTTAGGTTATATAAGTTTCATTGAATTGTCCTTGAGAGGAGAATCTTCATTAAAATATTAAATATTTGGTTTCACGTTCATTTCCACAATTGCTCTTCTCAAATATCTCAATCTGCATTGGTCCCTCTGGAGAGAGAGTTTCTCGTCAAATCGTTTTACAGCATTCTTAGTACAGTACTGTATTCAGGTTTCACAAGAATAAAGTTAAGTTGTTCCAACACAGAGACTTACCTCGAAACACTTTCTTTGGAGTTACCTGGAACCTCCTCTCAAACGACCAGAGTTTTGTGTAGTTTACCCTACTCCCATTTTCTATAGTGGTAGGCCTAGCGGGGGAAAACGTGCCCAGAGGGCAAACCAAGGTAGGCCAGCTGCTTCCCAGGTTGCACCTCTTTTGTAAGTTTTCTGGTCGCGTCGTGTTATCACACGCTGCTCCTCAGTTCTCAGTGCTACCCCCTTTGTGTTCATCACCACGTGGTTACCACATGGTCTTTAGTATCTTTCCGTGCGATTAGTGCTATTGCTGTGTGCTTTTACCTTCATTCCTTGTGCTTTTATTGGTGTTTAGTGATTTTCTTTCTTTCGTGCTTGTGTCTAGTGGACTTTGTGATTGTGTGCTATGGAGCATGCTTGCAGTTGTCCTGGGCTTAGAGCCGGGAAATCGTGTGGGGTTTTTTTGTCGAAGACCGATGAGGATCCCCATTCTTTGTGTTCCTCGTGTAGAGGTAAAGTGTGTTCGCCTTCGGACACATGTCCGGAATGTGCTGGATGGAGTGAGGTCCAATGGGTAAAATTTGTGACCAAGAAAAAGAAGGCTACAAAGCTGTTTCCAAGGAAAACAAGTTTGTCTCCCCCTGCGACTTCTGCGGGCGAGGGATCAGGTAGAGTTCCTTCTTCTTCCCCTACCCAGAGTAGGGGACGAGGTAAGTCGGTGAAAGGGAAAAAGTTGGTGCCTCTTTCCCAGGGGATTGATGTTGCGGGTGATGCTTCTGTTTCCATGGCGGATCAGGCGCCTGTAAGTGTGTGTAGTGGGGGTCCGAGGGACGTTGCTCTCGTACGTGGGGAGCGTGTCTCGGGGGAGGACCCCATGTGGAATAATAATGTGCCTTTTTCGTCGCCAGATTCTTGGGTGGATGTTTCAGGTGCTTCGGCTGCGGAAGGGGCCGTCGGTAGAGAGGATTCCCCGCAAGAAGATCCGCTGGCATGGGGTGTGCCAAGGACTCCGTTGAGGTCTCCTTTGGATATGGAGGAGGACCTGAGCGAGTCCTTCCCTTTCATGGCTCGTCCGTCGTCGTTGATGCCGCCTGCTTCAGCAGTTCCGTAGAGGTTTTTGCAACCTTCTACGTCCGGAGTATAACGTAGATCCAAGAAGCCGCCGTCCAGTACGCAGTCGAGGTTCACGTGCAAGTCAGACTCGTCGGTGCAAGATTCATCGGGCTCGTCGGGTGAAGAACGTCGGAGGAGACGTAGGAGGAAGAGAGATCGATCCGTGAGGAGGAACTCCCCTTCGAGGTCACCCACAGGATCTAGGGATAGGAGAAGAAGATCTCGTTCGCCTCCAAGTAAGAGCAGGAGACCTAGTTCTCCTCAGGGAACATGGGTCTTTGTACCCGACAACAAGCTGAGGGACCTTACAAAGACCTCAAGCTTGATAGCCAAGCGAGCAGGAGACAGTCCTCCTAGAAGGGCCTCCAGTAACCTCGACATGGCGTCAGCCGATGAGCGGAGGGCCTCGTCTTGTAGGCATAAGTCCCGTCCTAGTGCCACTCAATCCGCCCAGCGGAGGGAGTCGTCTCCTAGGACGGGCAGCCTCGACAGGTCTCCCCATCGAGATGAGAGACGAGTGCGCGCTCCTCCGTCGAACAATTTCACGGAGGAGCCCGTCCCTTCGTCGAGGCCTTTGAAGAGGACGGAGCCTTCCGTCGACAAGGATAGGAAGAACCGAGGGTCCCGTCCAAGCGGAGGTGCCCGTGATCACTCCTCTCCCCAGCGTAGGACGGAGGAAGCGGACGACGAGACTACGCTGCCGACGGATCAGGGGCTACAATAATTTAGTGGAGCGCATCCCACAAGAATAGGAAGTTTGGACCTCCGGGTTGAACAAGTTTTTGGCAGCACCCGCACAAAAGAAGTCCTCTTTAGCCCTTCCGGAGGCCAGAGACGTGGGGGTAGGCCGAACGCACATCGATAAGGTCATAGCCCGAAATGGTGACTCAGGTAAAGGCTATAGTGCGGCTAAACTCTTGCAGGGACTTAAGTCCCAAAGCAAGTATTATGCTTTGGAAGGAAGACCACACGGGGCAAGCAAGATGGGGGAGGTTCTGGACATCTTATGCCAGGGCTTCTCCGACGAAAGGGCGTCATCGGCTCCCACCTCCTTCTCCCAGTCCGAGTCCGTGATGATGGAGGAGATGTCGAAGGACCTGGTCAATGTCGCTTCGTGGTTGGATTGGTGGGCCACCACCTTAGTTGGCACTCAGATTCCAACAGACTCGATGGAGCCGGCCAAACGTGAGGTGTTGAACGAGTTGTTGGGATCAGGTAGCCGTGCCCTGAAATTTCTGACGTTCCAGTCCTTGGCTCTCTCCGTGAACTGGGTACTGAGGAGAAGAGATGCAATGGTTAAGAATCTGTCAGTGAAAATCCCCGGCAAAGAAGGCAGAAGAGCTTGCGGAGAAGTTGAGTAAAAAGAGGGAACTCGCCGTGCATAAGCCACAGTCGGCGAGACGACCTGTCTTTGGGAGACCTGTAGCAGAAGCGCCTACGTCTTCGAGATCTGCCCCAACGCAAGGAAGGCGCGAACCTTCCTCAGGACAATGGTCCCAATCAGTGAATCCCTCCCGAAGGGGATCTGCTTCAACTCCTCCAACCTACAGGAGTGCTTACTCAACCTCCAGAAGAGGCCGGGCAGGCCGGTCATTCCGTAGGATATAAGGTGAGAGGCCCCCCTCCCCTGCCCAAGCCTCAGGTAGGGGGATGCCTCAGACTCTCTTGGCAAGCATGGAAGCTCCACGGAGCAGATCCGTGGACAGTAACTGTAGTGAAGGAGGGTTACAGAATTCCATTTCTGGAGGACCTGCCTCCGCAGATTCCAGCAAGTCAGGCGGACTGGTTGGTTCCAAAGGACCCGTTGAAAAGGGCGGCATTGGACGAAGAAGTCTCCACGATGTTGCAGAAAGGAGCCTTGGAGACAGTGAATTCTCCGGGTCCAGGATTCTACAGTCGCCTGTTCTTGGTGGAAAAAGCGACAGGAGGGTGGAGACCAGTAATAGACCTGTCAGCCCTCAATAAGTATATTCGGAAGACTTCCTTCAAAATGGACACCCCAAGAACAGTCATGGCGTCCTTGAGGGAGGGAGACTTTATGATTTCCATAGACCTCAAGGACGCCTATTTCCAGTTTCCTATTCATCCAGCAAGCAGGAAGTTTCTCCGGGTGAAGTGGGGAGCCTAGATTTTACAATTCAAGGCCCTGTGTTTCGGACTTTCCACGGCGCCCCAGGTATTAACGAGGATGTTTATGACCGTCTCCGTATGGGCCCACGAATGGGGGATTCGTCTAATTCGATACCTGGACGACTGGTTACTCCTTTCTTCCTCTAAGGAAGTCTTGAAGCAACATGGCGCAGACCTTCTGCAACTATGAAAAAATCTGGGCATCACAGTCAACATGGAAAAATCTCAGTTGATCCCGACCAACAAGATGACTTACTTGGGGATAGTTCTGGATTCATTACAGGTCAAGGATTTTCCATCAATAGACAGGCTGAACAACCTGGACCAAGTTCTCCTTCCCTTCCTACTAGGACATCCCAGAAGAGCGAAGTATTGGCAGAGGTTGGTAGGACATCTGGTGTCCTTAGAGAAGCTTGTTCCACACGGAAGGCAGAACCTAAGAATAATTCAATGGAACCTAAAGGAGAATTGGAACCAGAGAAGTTCCCCAGACAAGATTGTGCCAGTTCTGCAGGAAACCAAGCAAGCTCTAGAGTGATGGCAGGATCGGACACACACTCAAAAATGGATGCCATTGTCCTCCGAATCTTTGGAACTCCTTTTTACGGATGCATCGAAGGAAGGATGGGGTGCTCATCTTCGAGAGAAGACAGCGAGGGGAAAATGGACGGAAGAAGAAAAGTCCCTACATATCAATGTCCTGGAGATGAGAGCGGTCCAAGAAGCCTGCAAACACTTCACGAAAGACCTGAAAGGGAACGCAGTGGCCCTGATGTTGGACAACGCAACTGTGGTGGCGTATGTAAAGAAGGAAGGAGGACTGAAGTCGAAGGAGTTGTGCGATCTCGCCCTACAAGTCCTGAAGTGGGCGGAAAAGGAGGAAGTCAACCTGTCAGCAAGATTCATCCCGGGGAAGAAGAACGTCCTGGCAGACGGCCTCAGCAGAGTGGGACAAGTAGTGGGGACAGAGTGGACCCTTCACCCACAAGTAGCAAGCTACATCATTCAGATGTGGGGATCCCCGGTAATGGATCTTTTTGCAACAAGGTTGAATGCGCAACTCCCCGTATTCTGTTCTCCTGTCCCAGACCCGAAAGCAGCAATGGAGGACGCCTTTCAGCACAGGTGGGACGGTCTCAATGTCTATGCCTTTCCTCCCTTCGCCCTGATAAGACAAGTTCTCAACAGAGTGAGGACGGCAATTACCCTAAAGATGACTTTGGTCGTGCCTTGGTGGCCGGAGAGAGAGTGGTTCGCAGACCTAAAAAGTCTCGCCATTCTCCCTCCGTGGCCTCTTCCTGACAGACCGGACCTTTTGAGGCAGCCACACTTTCAGAGGTTTCACGAAAACCCTCAATCCCTTCGTCTTCACGCCTGATGGTTATCCAGTGCCTCCTGAAAAGACAAGGGTATTTGACTAAGACAGCTAAGAGGATGTCCCTTTACTTGAGAAAATCTTCTACGGCTGTCTACCAATCTAAATGGACAATGTTCGTTAAGTGGTGCAAGTCTAAGAAGATAGAACCCTTAGAAGCATCAGTTCCCGGTATAGCCGATTTCCTAGGTCATCTCAGGGATAAGATGGCCATGTCAGTCCCAGCGGTTAAAGGAGTTCGAGCCGCCCTTGGTCAAGTCTTTCTCTTGAAGGGCATAGATTTGGGTTCTTCCAGACACATTTCCATGCTCATCAAGAGCTTCGAGCAATCATGTCCTCCATCTTCCCCTAGAGTCCCGAGTTGGGACCTGGCTAGGGTGCTAGATATGCTTCGTAAACCACCCTTCGAACCTTTAACCTCTTCCGCACGACCTGTCACCAGAGCGTCAATATAAGCATTCCGACTTTTTTCCGTCACGCTTAAACGCACCAGAAATCAGCCAATTATCAAATATAACTATTTATCAACTAGTATAAGTGTGTGTATGTGTGTGTGTGTGCGTGTGTGTGCGTGTATGTGTGTGCGCGCGGGCGCATGCGTGTGCGTGTGTCCGTCCGTATGCATGTATAAGTACACATACATGTTCATGTATATACTAATGCGCAACTGTGTTTTCATATATATGTTTGGTATGTAAATGCATGTGTAAATCTACTGTATAAATATATATATATATATATATATATATATATATATATATATATATATATATATATATATATATATATATATATATATATATATATATATATATATGTGTGTGTGTGTGTGTGTGTATGTGTATATTATGTATGTTTGTATATGCGTATGCATTTTCTGTGCGAAAAAGTTGATTACCCAAAGTATTTTCCAAGTGACCGCAGAGGTATACTTCTACACTCGTTTTTGTTGACGGAGTATCGCCTAGAGCCCTAATCTCCGAGAAAAAAAGATATATGTATGTATTTATGTATGTGCACATATAATGTATGTGTATGTATATACATACATATATGCATACATACATACCTACATACATACATACAGGTACGTACATACATACATACAAACATACATACATGCATGCATACAAACATACATATATATACAGTATATAAAATATATATAGCAATGATAACCATTATAAAATAACAACCCTTTTCCTTCACCGAAACAAAGCTTTTTTTGAGGAATATAGAATATATATATATATATATATATATATATATATATATAAGTGTATCTATGTATGTATGTATGTGTGTATGTAAATCAATGATAACCATTGGAACAACAATATTCATAACACTATTTACCTTCAATTCAGCTGACTGGATTCCTTGGAGACCCTATTGAAGAAATATATATATATATATAAGTAAGTGTGTATGCTTGCGTGTGTGTGTGTATATATATATATATATATATATATATATATATATATATATATACATGCGTGTGTAAGTAATATATATATATATATATATATATATATATATATATATATATATATATATATATATATATAATAAAAAATCAATAACCATAATAACGAAAATATTCATAATGTTATTTACCTTCAAATTAGGTGACTGGATTTCATGGAGGCATTTGTAGCATTATGTTGAGCAATCATTATATATTTATATATATACATATATATATATATATATATATATATATATATATATATATATATATATATATATATATATATATATATATATATTCAAGTGGCACTATCACTTATTAATATTTACGAACACAAATTTTCATTGTTCACACAAATACAGATATTTACAAAAAAAGCAATTACCTTACTATTACTAAGTACAATTAGAATTTGCTGATACATTTTCTTTTTTTTTTTTTTTTTTTTTTTACTTTTTTCACTTCATTTTTTTCACTTATTCATTATTTACAAACATGCAACACACCACATTTATTGTGATGTGGATGGACCACCACCAACATCTTTGTGCCATTCCTTGAAATGCTCAATGCTACAAATGCCTGGTTTCTCGGGGCATCCATCGCAGCAATACCTGGTTTTTTTCTCGACCTTGCATACTCTGCACCGCTTCCGGGGTTTTTGATTGCCTCCTGGTGTAGGAGCAAGCTGGATAAAAGCATGAATTACTTCCTCTACCTTCCTTTTGCGGCCTGCTCTAGGGTTCGCAGCAATAAACTTCTCTCTCACTTCAATTCCTTTTGGACTGTGAGTCTCAATTATTTCTTCAACAGCTTTCAGGATGAATCTCTTGATGGTGCTTTTTTTGTTCACTTTATTCTTGTAAAGTAGGAAGCTGTTTAGCATGAGAAGCATAATGAAATGCAATCCTAATTTCTTGAACCATGCCAGAGACTTGCGGCTTGGATCTATGGGTTCCAAAAGCTGATCTGCTTTATCAACACCTCCCATAAAATCATTATATTTTTCTATCATGTGAGGCTTTTTGAAACTTATTTTCCTTCCACCAGGCAACACTTGCTGTTTTTCGACAAATAATGTTGATTCATAACAAGTGGAAATAACATACACTTCCCTCTTATCATTCCATTTGACAATCAAAGTATTGTCTTTCCTGACAAATGATGCTTGATGGTTTATCAACTTTTCTCCTCTCAGTTCATTTGGCACTCCTCTGTCAGGACGAATGGTGCCAGTCATCAATGTCTCTTGCGTGAGCAAAAAGTGTGCCAAACGAATACTCGAATACCAGCTGTCTACAAAAATGTGACGTCCTTGCCCAAGGACAGAGTTTGCCAAATGCACAACTATTTTCTCACTGATAGACAACTCATTAGCCCCAGGGACATTTGGCAAAACATAAGAGTCACTAGTTTCTTTTCCATAATAGATTTGAAAATTGTAGCAGTATCCACTCCACTCTTTTTCACTGTTGCACATGACAAAAACCTTTATGCCAAAGCGAGCACGTTTGGTTTTTATAAATTGGCGAAAGCCAAGTCGTCCTTTCCATAATACCAATGCTTCATCAATGGCGATATTTTTCCCTGGATCGACATTTCCCATCATGGGCACGAGAATCTTTTCACGAAATGTATCCAATCGTGTAGATGGCATCCTTTTGTTTACATTCTCTGGCAAGGTAAATCTCAAAAATTTCATTATTGATAGATATCTATCTCTGCTCATGATAGATGAACAAAAAAAATGAACACCTGGTTCGTAAGGTTGCCTTGTCCAATACTGGTTTATTTCACTATACTTACACTGTCCTGTATATATATATAAAGCCAGAAAGACATACAATTCACCCACTGTAATTTCATGCCATTTCAGTCTGTTTATTTTACCTTTGAGTTCAGGATTTTCTTCAAAAAAATGCTTCGCACGTTCATTTGAACATTCCACGATGTGCGCTACAATATCACCTGTGATGAATTTTTTCACGCACTATCACTGATGAGTCACTGCTTATTCCAAGGTTGGGATTCACACCACTATAGGCCTGCCTTAGGGGAGGTACTGAGTTAGGCCTCTTATCGGCAAAAACATCAACACGTGACCATCCACCACCTAAAGAAAGGAATGATTCGTCGTCACTTTCATGGATATCACTCTCCATTGACGTATAGTCTTCACTGTCTGAATCCCCCATATCCTCCTCTGGATGATATGAATCATCACTGTCCGAAATTTCAATGTCAGACATTATGAAATTAACACAAAAAAGGCAAAAACACACCAGAAAACGTTCGTATGTACGCCACCAACAAACAACTCGCGCGCGACTGCTGGTGATGCTGCTACCACAAAGACG
Source organism: Palaemon carinicauda (assembly GCF_036898095.1). Lineage (NCBI taxonomy): Eukaryota > Metazoa > Arthropoda > Malacostraca > Decapoda > Palaemonidae > Palaemon > Palaemon carinicauda. The sequence goes on along the minus strand of NC_090765.1, from coordinate 58,068,668 downwards.
AATGCCCAGTTTTCTTTTATTCTGGAAAATCCCATTTTCTATAGTAGACAAATAAGAGCACCACAGGCATTACGAATAGGGAAAACTAATCTATTGTGGCCATTCCGACTTTCTTTATGTCTCGGTGGGATTTAATATAACCTTGGGACACCCGTTCGACCCATCGTAATATATACGGCAAAAATGATGGGACACCACGTCGACCCGTCGTGCGGAAGAGGTTAAAAGATATCGTGGACAAGAATCTCACGCTCAAAGCTGTCTTCCTGTTAGCGTTGGCCTCAGCTAAGAGAGTGGGTGAGCTACATGGGTTGTCATATGAAGTAGAGCATTCTAGAGGGTGGAAAGAGATCTCCTTTAAGTTTGTCCCCTCGTTCGTTGCCAAGACCCAGAATCCTTCCGTTTGGGATCCTAGGTTTGAAAGTTTTACTGTCCCAGCAATTCCGAACTCAGGTAATCAGGAATACTTGAAATTGTGCCCTGTCAGGGTGATTAGGAAGCATCTTAAAAGAACGGCAAAGCTCCGTCCGGCTATTAAGAACCTCTTCGTATCCTCGGGTAAAACTAAAAAGAACATCTCCAAGAATACTGTTTCTTTTTGGCTCAAACAGGTAATAATTCAGGCTTATTCAAGTGATGGGCTTGCAGTACCAGGGAAGCCCAGGGCTCATGATGTTAGAGGCCTAAGCACTTCTCTAGCTTTTGAAAAGAACATGCCGGTAGCTCAGGTTCTTCGAGCAGGAACTTGGTCTAATCAGTCAACATTCACCGCTCACTACCTCAAGGACTGTACGAGGAAGTCTTTGGATGGGTTTTCGATCGGGCCAGTCATCTCAGCGCTCCAACCGGTTTGACGGCTTAAGCCCCAGGTTCAATCGCGAATTACAAATGCTCTAGACTCAAGTATGATTATCTTTTGGTCTCTCCTTCCCCCTTTTTCTCGTACTATCAGTCGTCCTCGGATCTTTTACACAGTAGTCAGAGTCTCAAGAATCGTCAAGTTTCATCAAGCACAACAAGGAATATTTTGAAGGGTAAGTGTTATTTACACACTTAATGAGTCCCTTGAGTAGTTTATCCTACTTTCCATTGGGGTCTATGTCTGGGAGGCACTCCCACCTCCTGAAGTGTAAGTCTCTTAAGAAAGTGTTTCGAGGTAAGTCTCTATGTTGGAACAAATCACAAATTTTCAGTAATTTGTATTTTTCCTGACATACTTACCGAGAAACACTTTCGGGTCATGGCCCCCCAACCGTCCCCCAGTTGCCTCACTGATCTTGAGTATTGTTCCTTACTTAAAACTTACTGAAGAGGTGCGACCTGGGAAGCAGCTGGCCTACCTTGGTTTGCCCTCAGGGCACGTTTTCCCCCGCTAGGCCTACCACTATAGAAAATGGGAGTAGGGTAAACTACACAAAACTCTGGTCGTTTGAGAAGAGGTTCCAGGTAACTCCTAAGAAAGTGTTTCTCGGTAAGTATGTAAGGAAAAATACAAATTACTAAAAATTTGTGATATTTTAAGATATTTTGCTGAATAATATTCACAGTCCCAGGGCTGGGTAATGTCCATAACCCAATTTATTTAAGAATAAATTCTACAGGTTTCAGTATTAATGTGAGTTTACAAAATTGAATATCTGATGATAATTAAGTTTACAGCATATTGATTGTATTTGTGGTACAGAGCAGTAATCATGTCCAGAGGCTGTTATGGTTTGTTTTTGGAAATCCAATTTGTTTGGACTCATAGCTCACCTTAATGTTAAGTGTACTAAGTGCAATCATTTGGGTTTAATTTCTGGTCAAGTTAGTTATTGGTGTTTGCATATGAAAAATAGAAAACTGCAGGATTAAAAGCAATATTTTTTTTTATGTAACTTTAAAGAAATATTTGTTCCGTCACTCTATACCTTTGCTGTTTATGGGGATATTACTTTTGGCGAGGCTGGAAGATGAGCCATAAGACTTTTAGTGAGGGATAACTACCTAAACCACCAGTTAGTGGGTAGCCGGCTACCCCGTTCACTCACACACTGGGCTGAGGATCTAATTTGCTTTTGGGTCGGCGAAGACCGGACATTGCTGCTCTCCTGGTCCATTGCCTTTTTGACTTGCCATTGGGTGATAGCTTTGAATTATTCTTTTTGTGTGCCGTAACTGGAATACGAACCTACGCTATTCAATAGGGGTATTACTTTCAGTGAAGCTGAAATGACGAGCCATTAAAATTTAGTGAGGTTTAACTACCCATTCCACTAGTTAGCGGGCGTAGGGGGTTAGCTCCCTCTCGCCCACCGGTGATTTAAGTTCCTTATCTTTTGGCTCGGATGGTAAACGGTTGTTGCCGTTTTTCATCCTCACCAAGTTATATTTTGGACTGCCATTAGTGCTTTTTGTTTATGCTTCCTCTTTAATAGTGTGTGTTTGTGTTGACTTGTGCGACCATGCGTACTTTCCCTGGACTTGAAGGCCAACCCTGCTGGACCTTCATGTTGGCCATGGGCATTGACCGCCACACCCTTTCTCCTACCTGCAGAGGTCAACGGTGTGATTGCGGTAATAAGTGTAATGAGAGTCGGGAGTGGTCTGCCTCCCAGTGGGAAAGATTTTGGCGAGGGCGAAAGAAGTCAAAGCGGGATATTTCTCTTTCGAAGGTTCCTTTGTGTGAAGGGAAAAAACCACAATATCTCTTTTTTGCCTCCCGACCTTCCTAAGAAGCTCCTGCTTGTTCGGCCTCTTCTGAGAGACCGTTGAGCAGTAGTGTAGACTTTAATTTTTGCCAACCCTTGTCCTTGAGAGATGGTGTTGCTTCCCCTAATGAAGTGGCCCCACCTCTCCCCCCGGGTAAGGCCTGTCTATGGTTTCTGTGTTACAGGTGTGGTCGTCCTTGCGGCTGCCGGGTCCGCCCTTCAAGGACTCCTTGCTGTAATTTATCCTCCGCAATGCGAGTGTGCAGCCGTCGTTGATTTCAGAGGTAGATCCACTAATTCTTGTCGATGTTGTAGTGTCATAGGCGTCTTCTGTGGCCGCTGTCGACGCCCCTGACCCTCTAGAATCTGCTGTTGCTGACGGCTACAGCGCTCTCCTGTGCCAAAACTCTCTCCAGTCACCAGCATCCTCTGGCTCGTTGGCAGTCCAGCTTGCCAGTGCTCACCTGCGCGCCAGCGCTTTCCTGCAAATTTACCGGAAATTGCACACCAGCATCCTCCTGCATGGCGTCGTACTACGCGCTATTGCTCCCCTGTGGGCTCTCTGGCCCACCAGCGCTCTTCAATGCGCTAGCGCTCACTGTCCCACTTGCGCCATGGACATAAGCAGGTTCTACAGCCTTTAGGTTTTAAGAGACATCGAGTAGACTGCTCACCATCGCATCATTCCCCTATCCGCAAACGCATTACAGCGCGACCGCCGTGGAAAGGAGGGGTCTCCACAGAAGGGTTCAGGATCCTGAAGCTGCCTTCCTTGAAGGGGGATCCATCAACAGCAGAGACTCCTCTCAGGGAACTGTCGGTCCCTTTCCCTTCAGGGCCTTAAGGGGATCTGTCTGACAGTGCGTTAGTCAGTCAGCAGCCCTGGTTCAGGGCTATGGGTAGTGCAGTGATGCAAGCCTTCAAGCCTGCTCTGTCTGCCAGCTCTTCGGAGCATTTTACAGCTACAGCAGACCTACTGTAAGGAACCACAGCTTCTTCTCCCCTGAAGAGGAAGAAGGTCTCAGACGTGGTTACTTCCCCTAGGGTAAAGCTGACTCCTGTTAGGCTATCAAGGTCTGCTCCTGCATCTTTCACTGGACACTCTCCTACCTCACCTCTGCCGAGGGAGTAATGCCAGGGAGGGGCTTCCTCTCGTCCACCTTTGGAGGAAGTTCCCCCTCGCACGGAGAGTTCTCCACCACCGATGGAAGTCAGGAGGGACATGACAATCCGGCTTTCGATGCTTGAGCCCTACCTCCTTCCACGAAAGGAACCGAAGGACTCCAAGACTCTTCCTAAGTCCTCTTCAAGAATCTCTAAGCCTACAGGTGAAGCCTGTCACTCGAGGGATGTGCGCGACCCACCCGGAGAAGAGCTCTTGGGGGTGGGAAAAGGAGACTTCGCTGCAAGTCCAAGTCCAACGTCGGAAGGAGAGCAGAAAGAGTTGGAACATGCATTCTGTCAGGTTCTGACTCTCCTCAGGGTTCTCAATGGGTTTACCAACCCAGAGATACCATAGGAGAGAGTAAAGACACGGTCTTATACCGTGTCTTTTGCACCTAGAAGCCCTCAGAGACCAGTGCAACTTTGCCTTGGTCTCAGGGCCTGAAGGGTGCCAGGGCTACGATCACCCTACAGCTCTCTGAGCTCTCCTCCTCCCAACGTTCCGACTCTACCACCAAGCTTCTCCCACCTCCTGTCTGCAGCAGAGGAGGTATTCTGAGATCTTAGACGTGTCTTGTCCAACTCTTCTTCTTCCCATGCAGGCTACTTTGTGGCTTGATGTTTGGTTAGGGACCTTGGAAATCCTGGTAAGAACTGAGGATTTCTCAAAGAAATGTACCAGGAAAGCAATGGAGACTTTCCTGCTCTCAGGCACCCACTCAATCGAGTTTCTCGCCCATCAGGTTTCAAACTTATGGGCAAATACCATTGGGAAACGTCGGGATGCGGTATCTGAGAGATTCCACCGGCAAGTCCCAAATGCCGAGATCGCCAGGTTCAGGAATTTCTCTCTAGAGGGATCCCGTCTATTTCAGCCTAAGGACGTGGAACATGTTGCTAAGAGATGGACGAAGTCCCATCTGGACTCCCTTCTCCATTGGGCTTTGAAATCCATGCCCTATAAACCACTAGCTATTCAGCACCCCCGTACACCTAAGACCATGAAAAACAAAACAGCAGCGAAGACAATGGTGTCCAAGAAGCCCTTTCCTCCCAAGGACAGGAAAGGCCCAAAGTCCTCCAGGGAAGGAAAATATCCTAGAGGGAGCAGCCGGAAGCGGTAGGATAGGCACTTCCCCTGCTTGTCCACCAGTAGGGGGATGCTTACAAAGTTGCTTTGACAGGTGGAAGCAACTCGGGGCTGAACCCTGTACAATCTCCATGATTTGTTTGTGGTATTGCATCCTGTTCATAACATCTCTCCCTACCCTGACCAGGAATCCGATGTCAATAGACCCCTTTGTGATAGGGTAAGCAAAGGGGCCAACCCTCCGGGCAGAAGTCCAGACCCTGTTGAAGAAGGGCGTTCTCCAGGAATTCCTCGACGAGTCTCCAGGCATCTTCAGTCGACTCTTTCTTGTGAAAAAGTCTTTTGAAGGCTAGAGACCAGTCATCAACCTCTCAGCTCTAGACAAGTTTGTGAAACAAACTACATTCAGCATGGAGACATCAAACACGGTCAGACTAACAGTAATACTACAGGACTTCATATGTACACTGGACTTAAAGGATGCGTACTTGTTCATCCTTGCCAAGATTCTTGGACATGATGTTTCCAACTATGCAAGTGGCATTTTTAGATTTATTTCAGAAGCAGGTCTTCTGAAGACTATTTAACTTTTATAATGACATTAAACTTTTATGGTTTTAATTGAATATTCTTTAATTTTTTTATATATATAAACTAAATGATACTGGCGTCAATGACCTTAGATATCAGGATGCCTAAAAACTTTGAATCAATCAATCAATCCCTCCGTCTGCAAGGAAATACTGAAGATTCAGCCTAGACAACAGGAAATAACCAGTTAAAGATGCTATGCTTCAGTCTTTCCACAGCACCTCAAGTCTTCACTAGAGAGTTTGCCCTAGTGTCATCTTGGGCACACATGATTGGCATTCCTCTCCTTCGTTATATGGACAACTGTCAAATCCTAACAGACTCTGTGTTAACCCTTCTTCAACATTGAGACAAAGTTCTGAGATTTTGCCAAGATCTGGGGATCATGGTAAACATGAAGAAGTCCTCCCTGCTTCCTAGACAGAGACTGGTATACCAAGGCATGATGATAGACACCAATCTCCACATAGCCTTCCCATCAGACGAGAGAATATCGAGGCTGAGAAAGGTCGCAAGACCCTTTCTAAGACGATAAGAGCTTCCAGCCCAGACTTGGCTACGTCTCCTCGTGTCATTTTTCATCGCTGGCCCCTCCAGTTCCTAACGGTTGCATCAGGATGAAATCCCTGCAGTGGCAGTTCAATTCCCTGTGGAATCAGGCTCTCGATTCCCCGGATGTCCGGATCCCCATGGGATCAGCAGAACAGACAGACCTTGAATGGTGGGTGTTAGAGTGGATCTTCTCGTCTTCCCTCAGATTTCATGGTGTCCTCAGACGCTTCAAAAAAAAAAAAGGTCGGGGGGGGGGCGACATGCTGCACCACACAACCTCAGGCCTCTGGTCAGAGTGAGAAGGGCACCTCCACATAAATCTGTTAAAGATTAAGGCTGTTTTTCTGGCCCTTTAACAGTTCCTACAGTTCCTAGCGGGCCACTCAGTGGTGGTAATGAGCGACAACACCACAGTAGTGGCTGACATCAACAAACAAGGAGGTACTTTTTTGCAACCTGAGCAGAGCTTCTCAGATAGTGAGTATCGAGTGGTCTTTGGATCATCTAGTAGCCAACAAAGTCCTAACTTTGTGGGGTTCTCTGATGGTAGATCTCTTTGCAACGGCCCTGAACTTCCTGTTCCTGTTATACTGCTCCCCAGTCCCGGACCCCAAGGCTCTATGGCAAGAAGCTTTCCAACAACGGTGGGACAACATAGATGTTTACGCCTTTCCCCCGTTCTGTCTGATGAAGAGAGTACTCAACAAGGCCAGAACATCGGTCAACCTTTCAATGACCCTCATAGCTCCACTATGGCACCACGCAGAATGGTCTCCAGACGTTCTGTAACTCCTGACGGAATCTACACGAGACATCTCTCCACAACACGATCTACCCAAACAACCACATGCCAGCCTATTCCATGAAACCATAGCTTTGCTACGAATTCACACCTGGAGACTATCCAGCATATTCTCTCTCGAGAGGATTTTCGCAATAAGTTGCTAGCAGGATATCTGGATACCTGCGAAAGTCATCAGCAACAGTCTACCAGGCAAAGTGGAAAGTCTTCTGTGGTTTGTGCCTTGGAAGGGGTATCTCTCCTGTCGATGCCACCATCCCAGCAATAGTGAAGTTCCTCGTGTATTTGCATGAAGAAAATGCGCCTGTCTCAGTCTCAGCGGTAAGAGGCTATTGCTCAGCCTTAAGCCTCGCCTTTAGATTGAAGGGAATGGCCATTTCTTCATCGCTAGAACTTAACTTATCATACAGAGTTATGAACTTACCTGTCCTCAGTCTGAAGTGAAACCTCCCCCCATGGAATGTGGTTCGAGTTCTCAGGCCGCTCAAGAACCATTACTCTAGGCAACAGATTGCCACCTACTTTGGAAGATGGTGTTTCTGCTTGCTTTGGCTTCGGTCAAGCGAGTCGGTGAACTTCATGGTCTCTCATTCGACATCGCTCATTCAAGGGGATGGGAAGAGGTAACATTCAGCTTCGTACCTGAGTTTGTTGCTAAGACTCAGAACTTGGGAGTAGCATATCCTCGATTCGACTCCTCCCGGATTTCGAGTCTTGTTCTGTAACAGATGACCCTGATCATCTCTAACTCTTAGTGAGGAGTTTGAGGCTGTACCTTAAGAGAACAGCCGCAGGCTGTCCCCGTGTGCCTGCACTCTTCATCAGCTCAGGAAGGACCAAGAGGAGGGTCGCCAAGTATACCATCTCAACTTGGATTTGCAAGGCCATAGACCATGAACTGAATCCAAACCCTCTTCCTTCATGTCGCCCTGGAGCTCATGATGTCAGGCTGGCATTCAAGAGGAAATTCTCAATAACAGGCTCTTCAGGCTGGGGTGTGGAAACATCAGAACACTTTCACAGCTCAATGGCTGCAAGAAGTGACCCACAGGAGGCTCGATACATTTTCTATCGGCCCTGTGTTGGCTGCACAATGACTGGTATAAAACCTCAAGCTCCTTATTGGACAAGTATCAGAAGGTTGAGGACAGTATCCGGTTTTAGTCGGTGTGAATGAAGAGGTTTGACTGGCTCTTATTCTTTTCTTCATTGTCCTCTCTCCTGGGGAAAACAGCATCCTTGGTTCTCTGCATAAGATGACCTCAGCAGGTAAACCATGCTCCCTTGTGTACCTAGTATTAAGCTTACGCTGTTGTGTCCCTATACCCTGGAGAGTGGATATTGGGAAAGTTTTGGTTACAATAGTTTTTACTACAAAAGACTCTGAATAACTTTTACCTGGACAGTCACACTTCTAAATATCTCAACGTACAGCTTGCGTAGGGCAACTCCTGCCCTGAGTGTTGGGGATGGTCTGCCTCCCAGTGGGAGTGCTTTGGACGGAGGTGCAAGAAGTCGAAGAGAGATTCTTTGTCTTCAGGGTCCTGCTCAAAGTTGAAGAAACTTCGGGCTTCTTCATTGCCACCCCCCCCCCTCCAATCTCTTCCCAAATCTCCTGCTCGATCAGTGTCCTGGGGAACGGTCAAGCAGAAGCATAGACCATTTAACATCAGGTCAATTTTGGGGTTCGAGGGACAGAACTGTTTCCCCAGGAGAAGCAGTTCTGCCCTCCCCTCGTGGGGTGGCTGCTCTTTTTCTGATATTTTACAAGTCTGGCCATCGTTGAGTATGGCTGGTCCCCTGTCAAACGAGGCGTTGTTGGAGCTTCTCCATCTAGGTGCTGAGAGGAAGTTGTCAATGTCCAAACCCTTCCGACTCCTTTGTAGACAATGAACCACAATGTAGCGTGGTTCTCCTTTAAGCTTGAAGCTTTCTTATGTCACATGATCCAAGGTTTCTTACATCACAAGCTTTGAACTTTCTTATGTCACACACTTCAAGGTTCCTTGTGTCACTGTGTAGTGGTTTGCGGACTGTGGCCATACGTAGCACGCAAACTGCCTATTGTCCGAATGCCGACCACTCTTCAATGTTTCTCTACACAAAGAGAAATGGTAGAATTCCCCGAGGGGCGCTGAGGAGCATTAAGCCATCCCCAACGTGCCACATTGCTACTGGGGTCAACCACAGTGACCACCAGTGCTCCTACGTCCCCGACTTGGCCAAACGTGAATGGTCTGGCCATCCCTGTAACTGGAGCAGAACCAGTGATTGGAGGTCTCCAGCCCCCTCCAGGGTTCTCACCATTACTCCCACCTGTACCAGGCTTCTGGGAGTGTCGTGCTTGTGGTGGACCTTTTGCTTCCTCACCTGTTCCAGGAACTAACCCCTTTAGTCTGCCAGAGACTGCAGCCAGTGGACTAGGGGAGCAGTTCTTGGGTAACCCGGCCAAAGCCAGTAGGCCAGAAATGGTTCCAGTAGCTACAGCTGAGGCAGTTCCCCTCTCTCCTCAGCAGCATTTAGTTCCACTCTCCAGGCCATCAGACGACAATGCTAAACATCAGTCTAGCTGGTGGTAGTGGCTCTCAACAGTTCCTGTACAGGTAGTGCCACTCTACAAGAAGAGGCAGAGGCACACTCAAGGGTATTCTTTGGGACAGCAGATGGCAGTGTCCCCCTTCAGGGCAGCAGACGGCACTGTCCCCCTCCAAGGCAGCAGACGGCACTGTCCCCCTCCAGGGCAGCAGACGGCAGTGTCCCCCTCCAGGGCAGCAGACGGCACTGTCCCTTTCCAGGGCAACAGACGGCAGTGTCCCCCTCCAGTGCAGCAAACGGCAACAAGCTTGGAACTTTTTTATGTCACAAGCTGGGAACTTTGTTTGAATACTTTGACCTTGACTGAAAATGCTCTTTCTTGGTGTTAATTGCTAAGAAATTTGCATCATAAACCTAATGGGACTGTATTTTCAAATATGACTTATGTTTTATATCTTTTTTGGGTGTGTGGGTGTCCTAGAAAATAAAAACCAGGTACTTGTGTTTTTGTATTGATATAGGGGTGCCCAATCAGTGGGAGGCTTTTTTTTTCAAATAATTTTTCAGTCTTGTATTGTTTTTCAATTCTTATTCCTTGTCATAGAAATGAACTTTAGTTACTAGGTCGTCTTCCTTTCGTTCAAGTATCCCCAGTACATGAGGACAGATGCTCACTTACAAGATGAGGAAGTCTTCAGGTGTACACCTCCTCCCTCTCTCTGATCTGGGCGTTTTATCAAGGCAAGGGAAACCAGTTTTCTTTCCTTGGCCTTCATCGCTCCCTTCTGGCCTTGGAAGGACTGGTTCCCAGACCTTTTTGAGGTCCTAGTGAAGCCTCCTGTCAGATTGCTAGAGAGACCAGATCTACTTAAACATCCTCACTTTCATTGTCTTCATCAGGGGCTCCACATGCTTGGAGCCTGTCTGGAGGGTCTCAAGGTAAGAAGGCTTTTCATCTAGTTAGCCTAAGCCATGTGATGCTCTACATGTCGAGTTTATCAAGTCAAATGGGCAGTTTTTTTTTACGCTGGTGCCAGAACCTCTCAGCCTAAAATTGCATAATTCCTGGTCCATCTTCATAGGGATGGAGGGTATCTGTAGGTCTTAAGAAGGCACTGGACAACACAAAGGCAACCAGAAAGAAAAAACTTATGTTAGTAATGTTAATTTGTCATAACAGTAGAACCAAAGCAAAGGTAGAGAGAGTGATATGGAAGAGTTTGTGGTAAATTTTCTTGTCTGTGGAAGATTACTATAAACGGATTTTGAGCGAGGCGAAAAATCTATTTTTGGGTGAGATAGCCATGTCGTCCTGATGGAAGGTTCCTTTAAGTAGCTTCCTAGGGAATATTTGACTACAGTGATATTCCCAGAGAATTTCCCTTAAGGTCTCCAGAATTCTAACTCCTGGCGTGAATATCCTTAAAGTTTCCTTTAAGGATATCGCATAATATCAGGGGACGTATATCTTGATATTACACATAGCAATCTTCACCCCGAATAGCGTTTTCGCTTCGAGGGGGAAAGTGGCAAAAATAGAAGGGGAGCCGTCATCAAGGTACCCTTCCTCCGTGACTATTTGAGCATCTATATGGCGCCATTGTCACCGCTATGTTTATTCCTTGTAGCGTTGAGCAAGGTGCTGCAGATACAGTAGTTTCGGGAGGGATCCTGCCGAGGCCTTTTCCTAGAAAGGAGGGCGGTTCCATCAGGACGACATGGCTATCTCACCCAAAAATAGATTTTTCACTTCGCTCAAAATCCGTTTTTTGGGATCAGACCATGTCCTCCTAATGGAAGGTTATCAGAGCATTAATGTTTCTGTGGATTTCCAAATGTGCCTTAACCTCAATACAATATTTTCTTGGTCGCTCAGACCTTAGAGACATATGACATTACCGTTATACGGCATTACTTCTAATCATGAACTATGTTAGTGCTTCCAGCCCCCTACAGGGAAGAGTCATACCAGACTCAGGAAAAGTCTCGAGGGTTGCATATCCCATATGAACAAACCTAGCAACAAAAGCATACAGGTCTCACTGTATACAAAACCTGCCGAAGTTTGTATTTTCAATACGAACAAAGGTTTACAAAAGCCAACATAGCATCCAAGACATACAGGCTTAGCTGTATGCAACAACAGACAAGTTTGTATCTGTGTAGGAACAAAGTATGCATAGGCAGAAAAAGGTTGTATACATGTAAGAACAAAGATATTTCAATTGTTCTCATGTCAATATGCAGAATATAAGCGGATAAATAAATAATGCTCACACAAATCTTTATTTATTTAAATTTGGGGCGAGATACGACGCAAATACAGTACCAATCAATTATTTATTGGTAATCAATAAATTGTAATTCAACATACATTATATAGTAACACTAAAAATGCTAGTGAATAACAAGAAACATAAAAATGGAGATGAGACCAGAAATACTTGTTACGCCTGAAAGGAAACAGTAGTTAATGCCACCAAACTGAAAATTTAATAAATTTTTTAACATGCGTTTCTGTGAATGACTGTCTTTTCACACTGTGTAAAGAACACATGGCACAAGTGTTAACTCTATGTTTCTTCACCTTTAATAACTGGAACAATCCATAGGGTGACACTTCACTTTACATGTTGCACTATAAGGTGTCAACACGTACACCCTATACATGACAGTCCCAATCAATTCACTGTTCCTCGCAGCGCTAAGCAACAGGTTTTAGAACACTACCTGCTGCCACTCATACCTTTTCAACTCTTGCACTTGCTTCGTGTAGTGTTTAAAAAACACTCTGGATGACTTCCATCCAGTATATGAGTGAAGACTCTCGAAATCCATGTATTGGAAGAAGTTTAATGACGAAGCAATTTTTCTAGGATCGTGACCTGCGGGTGTACTGTCAAGATCCGCTCTGCGAATGAAGTAGGTGATCTTCACCCTTAGCTGTTTTAGGGATAAGTTTGAGCCCGATGTTTCTCCTTTAAAATGCTGTCCTCCTCTGAAGTCTGAAGTTCTACGGAGATAGACCTTTAGACACTACTGGACACAGCGAGGCATCTTCCTTCAGAGGGCAGATTCTCCAGGGACCCCACCTTTTGGTAGGTAGCTCGTTCTTGCCGAGAAACGTTGGGTCAGGAAAGAGATTCAGTTCTCCCGCTTCTGTGAACTGAATATGGCCCTCATCACGAGAAAGGGCCACTATTTCACTAACTCTGGCCCCCGAGGCTATAGCAAACAAGAATATAACTTTTTGAGTCAGATATTTCAGAGAACTGTCCTCATTGTTCACTGTTTAGGCAAAGTGTAGGACCTTATTCAAGGACCATGAGATGGGCTTCAGATGTGCTGCAGGCCTAAGCCTAGCACAGGCCTTAGGGATCTTGTTAAAGATTTCGATGGATAAGTCTACTTGGAAGGCGTAAAGCAAAGGTCTAGTCGAGGCTGATTTACCCGTTATCATGTTGGCTGCCAAACCTTGTCCATGAAGGCGAATAAAGAAGGATAAACAGAAATCTGTTGAGATCTCTTTTGGTCTTTTTTCCTTGTCAAATGCAACCCATTTCTTCCAAGACGACTCATATTGCCTTCTGGAAGATTTAGACTTATATTCTTCTAAGAAGTCTATACTGTCTTTCGAGATCCCAAACCTTTTCTTACCTGCTAAGGAGAGAAAATCATGAGATGAAGGTTTTGGGTTTTCTATGATGAAGCGAAGACAGTCAACTTCTGTACTTGTTGAGTCAGAACTGGGTCCGGGAGAGGGATCAGCCTCAGCTTCAGTTCCAATGCTAAAGGGAACCAATTGCTCATTGGCCACTTGGGAGCCACTATGGCTGCAGTTCCCTGAAAGGATCTCAGCTTGTTGAGGACCTTCAACAGAAGGTTGGTTGGAGGGAACAGGTAAATCCCAGTCCATCTGTTCCAGTCGAGGGACATGGCATCCACCGCTTCTGCTAGAGGAGCCTCGTATGGGGTCACATAACGAGGTAGCTTCTTGTTGTCGCTCGTCACGAAGAGGTCGATCTGCAGTTCTGGTACTTGACGTTGGATTTCAGTAGTCTCTTGACAGATCCTGCTATCTCTCTCCTCTTCTTTAGTGGAATGGTGAGGCGGTGTGACTGTAAGTTCCAATGTATTCCAAACCATTGAAACTCCTGAGCTGGAGATAGTCGAGACTTTTTGACGTTGATCTTGAATCCCAGATGTTCCAGGAACTGGATCACTTTCTTGGATGCTCTCATGCATTCTGTCTCGGATGCTGCCCACACCAGCCAATCGTCCAGGTAGGCTACCACCTGGACACCTTCTAGGCGTAGTTGTTGAACAACTGCATCTGCAAGCTTTGTAAAGATCCTTGGGGCTATGTTTAGTCCAAAGGGCATGGCTCTGAAGACGTATTTCTTCTTCTGTAGCCTGAATCCTAGGTAAGAGGAGAGTTGGCGATTGATTGGGATATGCCAATAGGCATCTGCCATGTCTATGGAGACTGTGTACGCCCGTTTTGGCAGCAGGGTCCTTATGTGTTGAAGGGTCAACATCCTGAACTTGTTTACTATGAACTTTTTGATTGGCGACAAGTCCAGAATGACTCTAAGTTATTCTTGGGAACACAAAACAGCCTTCCTTGGAATTTGATGGACTTTGCTCTCCTTAACACCCGTTCGCTCAAGAGTTCTCGGGTATATTCTTCCAGGACGGGGATGGAGTGTTAAAAGAATTGAGGAAATGATGGTGGAGCTGTCTTCCAGCTCCAACCTAGTCCGTTCTTGATTAGGCTGTGGGCCCAGGGATCGAAGGTCCAGCGATCCCGAAATGAAGGGAGTCTTCCTCCTACCGTAAGCATCTTCGGTTGACCGGAGGACTTGCCTTCTTGACCGCGCCCTCCCCTACCCCCTCATCCTCTTGAGGGGCGTCTAGAGGAACCTCTATTTGACCCTCACCCTTTAGTGCGAAAGGTAGTGGTCTTCCTCTCATAGGCGGGAGTAAAGGCCACCACTGGGTCACCTTCTGCTGGGGTACCATTTGGTAGGTGGGTTGGGGTTGTTCCACCATCTGGGGCATCGCGGTCATCGGAAGTAGTTGTTGTTTGGCGGGGCGACAGGGCAGCCTTGGCCTCCTTGTCTTCCTTTTTGGTTAGGGACCCTCATCCGGGGAAGACTTCCTCTTAGACGACATACCCCACTTTTGGAGAAGATTCCTGTTCTCCGTGGCCGCCTTGTCGACTATTTCCTTGACCACTTCGCTCGGGAAGAGGTCATTACCCCAGATATTGGAAGATATTAACTTCCTGGGTTCGTGCCTCACTGCAGCTGAAGCGAACACGAACTCCCTACATGCCCTTCTGGCCCTAACAAAACCATATAGGTCCTTGATCAGCATTGCCAAGTATGACTTGGCCACGGCCATAAACATGTCTGGGGTTCTATGGTCACTTGCCATTGCCTCCAAGGTAGTCTGGAGGGACAGAGATGCGGTGAGCCTTTCCTTTGTCTCTTGCTCTCTGCGCAAGAGAAAATCAGACAACTTGGGAGGTTTTCACTGAACTGACGTCCAGCAATATCCGCCTCCAACTTCCCAACTGAGAAGGTAAAATGTATTTCCTTCCAGTCCTTTTGGTCTGTAGGCAGAGGTAGGGATAAGGGTCTACAGTCCTCGAGTGTAGGACAAGGTTTCCCAGCTTCTACTGCCTTCATCACTGCCTTGAACCCTTTTTCCACAAAGGGAAAGGCCAGTGTAGCTGGAGCAAGAAAGGAAGGGTGTTTCTTACTCAGGGCTGGCACTTTAGAGTTAGTGAAGCCCCTGTCTTTCAAACTGCTAGCCATTAAAGCCTGAGCTTTTCCATAGTCAAGAACTATGACCTCTTTTTGCTCTGTCTCCTCTTTAGACACAGGTTCTGCCTTCAGATGGACGAAGCAGTCTGGATAAGACTCAAAGCTGGGCCAGAAGTCGACATCTTCGATGAGGACGGCTCCCAGCTTCTCTGAAATAAATATCTTCCCGTTTGTGATCGGCACGTACTGTGCATGCCTCCACGGGTTTATATCAGAACATGAAGGAAGACCCTTCACGTTGAGATTGTGAGACCCGCAGGACTCTGCGAGATGATGTATCTCCTTCCTCAGTGCAGCTTCCCTTTCTTCACTCTGCTTCTGAAATCTCTCCATCATTGACATGAGGGTAGACAGGGTCATGAGGGTAGACAGGGTCTTCCTCATTTCATCAGATGGAGGAGCAGAGGATATAGAGGGCACTGGTTCTGGGGCTGGAACTGACGAAACGGGCACCGATTCGACTTCATCCTCCTCAGTTTCAGGAGCCAAGGTAGACTCCTCTTCCTGACCTTCCGCAAGAAGGTCCTTCTCAGTGTCTTCTGACACTTCTGACATCCTCTCATCTAGATGGATGTCCTTCATCACATCCGAGACATCCGTATCTACGGAAATCTGGACGCAAGGGATCTCAGGGTGAGGCTGTGGTATGACGGCATCCGCAGACGCCTTAGGGAACAGATAGGCCTGCATCCGCTCATTCGGAAGGTAAGGCACCGTGGCGTTCTTCTGGAAGCCACGGACCCATCTATGCAGTTTACTCCGTGCTGCATCCCTTGACTCCGTTGTCTTGGGGTCATCAAAGGCCTCAGTAACCAAGGCTTTGCATACATTACATACCTGGGGGTCCCAATACTTGAGTGTTCCCTTGGTGATGGAACAGAGGGAGTGGGCCCTGCACTCCTCGTGGCCACAGAAGTCCTTGCTCTTGACGTTGCAGAAGACTCGGCGGCACTTAGGGTGGTCCTCCTGTAAAGAGAGGAAAACAAAATGAGTATATGGTAGTTCATCTCACTTGATAAACTATATAAATATTATCAATAATATTTTTGCATTTTATTGCATATAGCTTAGGATAGGCAAGCTAGAAATGAATTAGGAAAGACACATACATGTGTTTCCTATCCAGCCAATTGCTGTGACCTCTCTCAAAATTAAAGCCTAGGGTTATCCTATTCAGGAGGCCCATTGGAAGACTTCTACCCTGTAAGGATAGATAAGTGTAACTTAACACTGACTTCCCAAAAGTTTAATAATGAGGGTCATTTGTAACTGATCATCTATCAGTGTAAGGAAAGAAATTTCCTTTCCTTATATAGTATGGTCTCAACAATAGACTGCACATGGACACACAGAGTATGTTGGAAATTTAACTACTGTATACTTTATACCATAGTTTTCTGTTTGCAGTATGATCTATACTGCAAATATACTGGCTACTGTATAGTCATATAGTGTAGTTCTAGCCGGCATGTTGCCAGCAAGGCTAGCACCTGGGGCACAGTTCAGCCGGCGCATTGCCGGCTGGGATGGTTGCCGACGGATTGCCAGCTGTCGGCACACTAGTCCAACTGCCGTCTTGTCGGTCAGGGTAGTGGCCGGCAGTCTGAACTCAGTTGTGGCGGCGGCTTGTTGGCTTCCGGAGCACAAGTCCAGTCAGCATCTTGCCGGCTAGGGTAGTGGCCGGCAGCTGCCGGTTAGGTTAGTACCCGGCGGCACTAGCCGATAGAGAGAGAGAGAAAGCAAGGAGTGAAGGATGATGTAAGAGCTCTGTCTTACTGCCTTCCTCCAGAATGAGGGTTCAAATGGAAGGGGAGAATATATTGTTCAGGCTTCCACCCATCCACAACCATTGCCGGTCTCTGCCGGCCATAGGTTTGTGAATGGCAGTCCAAGGGAGGACTGAAGAACACTCTACAGTAAAGGGATCCTCTGCCGGCAGCCGGCACACCTCGAAGCCTTGCGTCCATAAGGGAAAGCTGAGTGACTAGGCCACTACAAGCAGAAGCCCGAGCCGGTCCTACAACCTGCCGGCAAGCGGTGAAATTGTAGGACGACGGCCGAAGGGTTGCGATGGCTAGGCCATCACTAAAGGACAGAGGGGGGAGGGAAAAGGGTCCTGTATGAGGTGTGGAAGGAGCCGGCAGGGTTGCCGGTCCTACAACACCCTAAAGAAACTCTGTTTCAGTATCGGCGTCATCCTAGGCAGTAGGAGAGTATCTATTCTCCAGCCTAGGGTCTGCCAATACAGTTAAGGGGCCGGCAGCAATCTTGCCGCCACCCATAAACAAGAGAGAAACAGAGTTCCACTGCAGGTGGCATCTTAGACAACAAAAGAATGTCTATTCTTCAGCCTAGGGTCTACAAGCACAGGACTAGTCTACTAGACCACAGGGAGAAGGTGGCAATATCACATAACCATTTCAGGTGTGGTCTAGGGAGGTCTAGTCTCCTATGCCGGCAGCGTAATCCGAGAGGGGAATGACTATTCCCCCTGCCGGCCAGCTGCCAGCACAAGACTATCTACTCTGAGATTCTGACCGAAACCCAAAACCTGCCATCTGCGGCTAAGGGAAGGGACTGAAAAACCCTAGCCTAGTCCTGCCTGAATGACAACTCGAGCCACGACCGACTAGGGTTGTCGCCTAAGGCTACACTCAGAGGGAAGGAAGGATTACCCTTAGGTCTCCACTGGAGACGAGTATCGCTTTATATAATAATTCTAGGAGATATCTATCTCCGCCTGAATAGATAAAATGATACACGAGGGTAACCGAGGAACACATATAAAAGTATACTAAAGCCGCTAAGCTAGTAGCCCAGTGGCAGCGCGAATCGACTTCCTAAATCACCGAAACTCTCTCGTATACTAACTTAGAAAAGGAAATTTTATATGCAATGGATATATCTCACATGTATTAATTGCCTAAAAAGCTTCATTTAAAATTAATAACACTAGGAATGTCAATTATATCATGCATGAAAGTAAACTGAAACGCCTAGGCTAGGCAGCCTAGCGTAAGCAAGG
This sequence comes from Palaemon carinicauda, assembly GCF_036898095.1. NCBI lineage: Eukaryota > Metazoa > Arthropoda > Malacostraca > Decapoda > Palaemonidae > Palaemon > Palaemon carinicauda. Next base: position 58,050,388 of record NC_090765.1, on the reverse strand, counting down.
TTCGGTTACCTAAATCGCCGAAGCTATTACAAATACTATCAGCATAATGTAATTAACTCCTAGCAGTGAAGACTAAATAGCCACCTTAATTTATGCTATTTATACTGGGAAAGTCGTTCTGGCTAACTAAATAACAGCGCCCATGACGCCTCCGGTTCCGGCAACAGCTCTTCCACTAAGTTAACTTGAATTGACTTAATTTCACCTTCAGGCAAGAGCTAAAAATTTATACAATGTAAAGGTCAAATACTCAACTTTGCAGACGCAGAAGAGGCTGGGGATTGCATGATAAATCCAAAATAATCCAAAGTAACGAGAGAGCAACCGGAAAAATCACCGTGCGAGATCGCTACAGATAAAGGAATGAACATGGCGTCGACGATGGCGCCATCTAGATAGTTGAATAGTAACGGAGGAAGGGTACCTTGATAACGGCTCCCCTTCTATTTTTGCCACTTTCCCCCTCAAAGCGAAAACGCTATTCGGGGTGAAGATTGCTATGTGTCATATCAAGATATACATCCCCTGATATTATGCGATATCCTTAAAGGAAACTTTAAGGATATTTGCGCCATGAGTTAGAATTCTGGAGACCTTAAGGTAAATTCTCTGGGAATATCACTGTAGTCAAATATACCCTAGGAAGCTACTTAAAGGAACCTTCCATCAGGACGACATGGCCTGAGCCCTAAAAAGGCTTTTGCTGTTCATAATTCTGGAGGAAGGCTCTGAGGTGCATAGCAGTATTAGCAAGACAATTTTGATGGTGACTGGAGAGGAAGTACAGTAAAGGAAATAAGACATTGGATGAAATGTCTTTGTCTTTTTGAAGAGCAAGGGGAAAACTATTTAAAGAATAAAACCAATAATGTCACAGGAGATGCTGTGGATTATAGAATCTACAGAGGATATGAGATTTTTAGATGCCTGAAATGTGTAACAAGAACAGATAGAACACAGATCAAAGTCTGTGGTTTGTATGTTTAGGAAAAATACAAATTACATAACTTTTATGAATTTATTTTAGTTTTAGAAAACTCCATTATTTTTATTGAGTTTTGATCTTCTCCAACTGATTGTAGTTTTCTATTCTTCCAGACTCTTCATCTCAAAGGAAGGAATCATCCACCTCTTGCTGCTAAAGCTTGTAAGCTACTGAAGGTATATGCAATAGACTTAAGACTGGAAAAGAAAGGGTCATGTTGGAAGTTTTTGTTGTACAGTATGATGTCTGAGAATAGGAAGTTTAGTGTTAATTTCCTCTTTGAAGTCTATTGAAAATAATATTAAGGGGTTTGTCATCTTGTGATAGGGAGAGGATGATGAATTCTGAAGCACCTTTTGAATTTTCAATGAAAAGTGAAATTGAAGATCTATTTTCACCTGCAATCGATCCAGGAAATAATGATACCTCAGGCAGTGTTGCTCTCTTTAATGATGGCGCTCTTTTCTTGGATCCAAAAATGGAAGTCAAAGTAGAGCCAGAAATATTTGATTCTAGCGAAAGCGACTTGAAAAATTCCTACGAGTACGATGCATCAGTGAGTGAAAACGGTTCAGGAAATTGGAAAGGGGATGTCGATAATGAGGAAAGTGTAGACACTTATTTAAGAACAGTTAAGGAAGAGGATAAAGGAAAAGAAAAGGGAAGACTTTCATGTTTAATCAGTGGAAGAGAATTATTACAGAAAGATGTTTTGAATCAAGAGGTGAATCAAATAAATGAGAAGCAGATAAAAAAAAGTATCTCTGGTAATGTTAACTCCAATGCTCTAGCTAGAAAGCGATGCACATGCAGTGAATGTGGGAAAACGTTTTTTAATAAATTATCTCTTACAGTACATTTAAGAATTCACACGGGAGAGAAGCCATACAAGTGCGATGTCTGTAGCAAAACATTTACTAGAAA
>NC_090765.1:58045800-58047979 GCF_036898095.1 Palaemon carinicauda | reverse complement strand
TAGTTTATATATTTCCTTAATTCCTGTCCTCACTGAGATATTTTTCCCTGTTGGAGCCCTTGGGTTTAGAGCATCCTGCTTTTCCAGCTGTTATTATTATTATTATTATTATTATTATTATTATTATTATTATTATTATTATTATTATTATTATTATCAAAGTATTATTGTTATTATTTCTATAATTATTATTATTATCATATAAATTATAGAAATTATTAATGATTTTAAAATTATTATTATCATGGAAATTATTAAGATTAGCTTAGCTAATAATAATAATAATAATAATAATAATAATAATAATTTGCTCGACCTTAACCTTGACCTTTGACCTTAACATGTATTAATTGTCGTGGACTTTTATAGATTCAAATATGAACTAAGTTTCAAGTCTGTGTGACAATGATGCTCAAACTTATGGCTGATTACATGAATTGGACATTTTGCTTGACCGTGACTTTGACCTTGGACCTTGACCTTCCAAACTTTAATAATTTCAAGCATTTCATATAACAGTTATTCCCTGCAAGTTTCATTACTCTGCGATTAAAATTGTGGCCAGGAAGCTGCTCACAAATAAACACACACACACACACGCACACGCACATGCACACACGCACGCGCACAAACACACAAACAAGGGGTAAAGCATAACCTCCAGTAAGCTGTTCATAGATAAACACACACATGCACACAAACAAGCAAACAGGGGGTAAAACATAACCTCCTTCCAAGTTCGTTGACGGATGTAAAGATAAGCCTACTTTATCATATCATAACAGTAATAAATACTATTATCAGTGAAATTTCAATAGTAAATCTCGAAACTCCAATCCTTCGTAAAGCCATATCTCAGCAGCTTCCGATGTCATAGCTCCTAACTTTTCTGCGATGTCCATTTCGGTAATGGACATAATTCCCGTCTGACAGATGTCCCCAGACTTGCCGAGGCTCAATATAATGATTAAGCCATCCGCAGATAGGACAGATCTTGCTGATATCGAAAATTGATAATCCCATGAACGTATTAGAACAAAGTGAAACGGTATCAATTGCAGTTTATGATAACTGAATTATAAGGAGATTCAAATGGAATTATAGTGGTCGATGTGGTAACTTCCCTGAATTGTGATCGTCGGACTGGGGTTCGAGTCCCGCTTAAACTTGTTATCTCCCTTGGTTGCTGTAACTTTACCATCCTTGTAAGCCAAGGATAGGAGGGTATGGGGGTGGAATTATAGTGGTCGATGTGGTAACGTCCCTGAATTGTGATCGTCGGACTAGGGTTCGAGTCCCGCCTAAAATTGTTAGCTCCCTTGGTTGCTGTAACCTTACCATCTTTGTAAGCTAAGGATAGGAGGTATGGGGGAGCATATTGGTATATCTGCTGAGTTATCAGCAGTCATTGCCTAGCCCTCCTTGTTCCTAGCTTGGGTGGAGATTTATCTTGGGTGCTGATCTTATGTATACATGGTCAGTCTCTAGTGTATTGTTCTGCTTGATAAGGCAATGTCACTGCCCCTTGCCTCTGCCATTCATGAGTGGCCTTTAAACCTTTAAATCCTTTAATGCTATTAGATTTTAGAAGTTTCGATAATGAATAAAATCTGAAGGAAAAATATTCTGTTAACCTTTACTTCTATAACTTTTCTTATTTTCAAAAGTTTGATTTTATATTATAGTGTAAAAGTTTTAGATTAAAATTTACTTGACTTTAATCCTTACCCTCTCTCTCTCTCTCTCTCTCTCTCTCTCTCTCTCTCTCTGGGAAACTGAGAACCTCTGTTCGTCTGACCAGAAATTTAGGTACAAAGTTGACACAGCCAGACGTTGCTAGTCAAAGCTGTAGTGGAGAGAGAGAGAGAGAGAGAGAGAGAGAGACAGACAGACAGACAGACAGAGAAGAGAGAGAGAGAGAGAGAGAGAGAGAGAGAGAGAGACGTGTGTGTCTATTTTCGTCATAACATTAAAAAATTCTTTTTCCACGGCATAGAAACCATTTAACAGATGCTCTCTCTCTCTCTCTCTCTCTCTCTCTCTCTCTCTCTCCTTTATCAATCATATGATCAGGGAGGTACCCTTTAAGACTCATATTAACTCTGCCAACGAAGTTCGAAGGTTATGTTTTAGCTCCTCTTTGTGTGTTTGTTTGTGTGTGTGTGTGTTTCATTCTTTT
>NC_090765.1:58020800-58040800 GCF_036898095.1 Palaemon carinicauda | reverse complement strand
TGTGTCTATTATAACTGAATATAAGAGTTTCTGAGATAATGCAATATTTTTTTTCCTTTGTACAAAGATTGTGATTGAAAGAGGGAAGTTTCAATTGAAGAATTCATGTTCAAATTTCAGTAAGTTTCCATCATTATCATATTTTTTCCTTATTCTATAAAAGATTATATGTGTCTATTATAACTGAATATAAGAGTTTCTGAGATAATGCAATATTTTTTTTCCTTTGTACAAAGATTGTGATTGAAAGAGGGAAGTTTCAATTGAAGAATTCATGTTCAAATTTCAGTAAGTTTCCATCATTATCATATTTTTTCCTTATTCTATAAAAGATTATATGTGTCTATTATAACTGAATATAAGAGTTTCTGAGATAATGCAATATTTTTTTTCCTTTGTACAAAGATTGTGATTGAAAGAGGGAAGTTTCAATTGAAGAATTCTTGTTCAAATTTCAGTAAGTTTCCATCATCATCATATTTTTTCCTTATTTTTAAAAAGATTCTATGTCTATTATATCTGAATGTAAGAGTTTTTGAGATAATGCAGTATTTTAATTTTCTTTCTACAAAGTTCCTGATTGAAAGAGGGAAGTTTCAATTGAAGAATCTTGTTCAAATTTCAGTAAGTTTCCATCATCATTATATTTTTTCCTATTCTTAAAAAGATTCTATATAACTATTATAACTGAATGTAAGAATTTGGTGAACAAGATAAATTTTCTTATTGATTTTATAAATTCCATCATTTATAAAGGTAAGGACACATAATTTCTGGATGGATTGGAGATTTAGAAATTCAAACTATTGCATTAATGACTTTGAGAACGTCCATATTTCATGCTTCAAGTTTTTTTCGAATGAAAACAATAAGTTTTATTGCTAAAAACTCCATTTTATATTTATTCAAGCGCTTAATGTCCCGTACGCAACCCATTTTCTAACCTAGGTATATAACGGTAATATACCTTTTCTACAAATATTGCAGGGAAATCTATTTATATTAGTTTCCCATGTATAGTTAGTCGACCATTTTCTATGATTTTCTGAGGAATAGATTATGTTTTTTTTTTTTTTTTTTAAATCTCTTGGGTGCTGGTAAACAAATATTTTGTGCGTGTCAATTTTAGGTATGTTCATATTTCTTTGTTTGTATCTTCATATATTTAAAGTTTATATGTTAAGATTATGTTGAAAGGTGCATGAAGTGTCAGAGACTGTAACTAAATAGAAAAAAATGTGTAATATTTGCAAAGAAAATACACAAGGACATTATATTACGCTAGCCACTTTTTGCTCATGTGTGGCATTTGGTAGCCTACACATAGCTTATATATTTGAGTGTGGGGAGCGATATTTTTTGATTTCAGGGAAGGGCACACCACTGGTTAGTAAGTAATACTGAAATATGATGATTATGTCCATGAGTTCCCCAGTTGGTAGGTAAATTTACAGCTAAAACTCCATATTTATTCATGCTAAAGATTATTCAATCAACCCACGAAAAACTTTGAAGCTCGATTTCCAGAAATATGAAATCTTAGAAAATTCTCTACTGCTTTTACCAGTAACCGTTTTTGCCATTTGAACATGAAAAGGTTGAGATTTTTTTAGCCAATAATCTGTAGCCTATATTCACTTTTTGAAAAACAAAACGCTTCCAAGTAGAAAATAGTCCCCTTTAGAAGTAACATCTATATATTGATAAAATGATACATCTAAAAGAATATATAGGAAAATTTCGAAGGTACAACCTGTAGTGTATAAAATTTTATTTCAAATAGTTTTTGAATAAAAAAAATAGTGTAAGAAATAAAAAGTTAATAGGAGTTTGAAATAACAGAGCCTTTGTGGTTCTTTGGGACAGATCGGGTATTGAATTTCAAGAGTTATGACTGAAACCACATTCTAAAAGGGACTCAAATGCAAGAACACTACCTAACCAAAGGTTCCTCACCTAACCTAACCTAGGAACCGTAGCCTTACATTTGCTGCAACTTTGAACTTTTGATACAAAGAATCTATTCCTCGAATTATGTTTGTTGTCTGGCGATTCATAAATTCTTTGATAAAAGATCCAATATATTACATACAGGGGTCACTCCCCCTTAGATTGCCATATCCTTAGCGTGCCTTAAAACCACATTTTAAAAGGGAATCAAACACAAGAATACCATCTAACCTAAGGTTCCCTGCCTAACCTAACCTAGGAACCGTAGCCTTACCTACTTATACCCACGGAGGGGGGGGGGGGTGTCACTCCCCCTTAGATTGCCATATCCTTAGCGTGCCTTAAAACCACATTTTAAAAGGGAATCAAACACAAGAATACCATCTAACCTAAGGTTCCCTGCCTGACCTAACTTAGGAGCCGTAGCCTTACTTAGTTATACCCTGGGGGCGGGGTGACCCTCCCCCTTAGATTGCCGTAGCCTTAGCTTATCTTAAAACCACATTTAAAAGGGAATAAAACGCAAGAACACCACCTAACCTTAGATTCCCCACCTAACCTGACCTAGGAGTCATATCCTCATCTACTTACATACGAAGGAGGGGACGGTGGACCTTCACCCTTTGACTGCCATATCCTTAGCTTACCCTGAGCCTTATCTTAACCCTGTGTTTGCTTCCCGACCGGATTCACTTCTGGATAGATAACACTAAATCATATTTCGGAAATCGTAAAACTACCTACAAATTGTCATATTTCAGACCAAGATTAACATTTACCCCATAAATAAAATCGATTTAACAAGCAATAAGAAAGTTTACTCTTGTCCCAACGAACGGCATTCACTCCAATATGACCTCAATATACATTTGTTTTAATGGGACAAAATTGCGACCCTCAAAGTAACAATGTTTTAATGGGATATAGTGGCAACCCTGGCGACCAAGAATTCAGTACACCGTAGAAGATGCTGTCCTTGAACGCGTACATGTTTCTTTGCTTTTCAGAATTAATCAGTTTGTTTTTCACATTATAATTCCTTGAATTTATAGAATAGATTATAGCCATTACTTTCGTTTCATACATATTTCTCTCTATTTTTATAAAGAATATTCCACGTCTGGTCATCATTCATTATAAAGATTGTATATCTATGAAAGCATTTTACCTTTATCATTTTGACCTTCAGTAGCTGCTGTATTGTATTTTCTCCTCTATCTTTGTTACATGTTTTATCTATTTTACATGTAATTGTTTTTCTTGTTTCATTTTGTTATTTATTAATTTTTTAATTCAAGACCATTATTTTTATATCAGTTTATATCAATTTTCCATCTGAAGTTACAGATCTTAATTAACTCTAAATTAACACATGATTTCCCATCAGATACAATATGTATTTATTAATTCAAAGAAGAGAGCCTCCTTTCTTCCTACTCTCTCTTCTCAACATTCAATTCTCTATCTTTGCTGCATGTTTTATTTATTTCTTATGTAACTGTTTGCCTTGGGTCATTTTGTTATTTATTTATTGTTTATTTAAGGCCATTATGTTTTATAACAATCTTCCTTCTAAAGTTACAGATTCCAATTGACTCTAAATTAATTTGTGATTCCCACTCAGATACAATATTCATTTATTAATTCAAATAAGAGGGCCTCCTTTCTTCCTAATCCGTCTTCTCAACCTTCCACTCCTCCTCCTCCTCCTCCTCCTCCTCCTCCTCTTCCTCTTTCTCTTCCTCCTTCTCCTCCTCCTCCTCCTCCTCCTCCTAAATTAACGTATGATTTCCCCTCAGATACAATATGCATTTATTAATTCAAATAAGAGGGCCCCTTTTCTTCCTACTCCCTCCCACTCCTTCTGCTCCTCCATCTTTTGTTTCTCCTCCTCCTCCTCCTCCTCCTCCCCCTCCTCCTCCCCCTCCTCCTCCTCCCTCTTTTTTTCTTCTTTATCCGAGACTCGGCGTTCAAGAAATTCTTTGGTCTTGGAAACAAAGGAATTTTGAGCCGGTGATGTCTTCCGTGATAATCGTTTTTACTGGCGATGTTTCTGCTTGTATTGTTGGCATTGTTGTTGTCTTAGACACGACAATCATCCGAGCGAGGACAGAAATACCCTATAAGAACTGGAAAGGGAGAGAAGAAGCCTCTTTTAATCCTTTTATAAGGGAAAAAAATTACAAAAGCGGAGATTTCTACCCACGGTTGAATACTATAAGTTTGAAGTTGCGTAATTGATAACGTTGTGACATTAAAAACCTAATTTTCATCTTATGTTTATTAGAATTTATTGTACTTTTTGTTTTTTAAAGTAAGAGAAAGGAAAGTATTTACTTATTATCATGATAACAGATTAAGTGTTTAAAATAGATTTTTAATTTCCATATGTTTGATTTATTTTAATTTTTATTCTGTAAAAAGGAACTATTTTATTATTATTATTATTATTATTATTATTATTATTATTATTATTATTATTATTATTATTATTATTATTATCATCATCTAAGCTACAACCCTTGTTGGAAAAGCAAGATGATATAACTCCCAGGGCTCCAACAAGGAAAAACAGCCCAGTGAGAAAAGGAAATAAAAAAAAATAAAAAACTACAAGAGAAGTAATTAACAATTAAAAAAAAAAAATATTTTAAGAATGATAACAGCATTAAAATAAACCTTTCACATATAAACTAGAAAAAGAGGAATTCCTAGAAAGGAAGGGAGGACTTCCAATTTTTTCCAACGGAGATAAGGCGTCAGAAATGTTTGTTCAAATTATGTTCGTCTGAAAGGATACGAAAATAGATTAGGGAAACAGAAAGATATTTACCTTCGGTTTTTTGTATGTATGTATATGTGTATGTATGTATGTATGTATGTATGTATATATGGTCAACTGATTAGATGGAGTAATATAAAATTCAATTCGTTTTATTTTTTTGTTTTCGTTAAATATTCAAGATAAAATCATATTGTTTTTTTACTTTTTCTTATGTCAAGCTTCTGAATTCTCATCCTACCTCTGTTTTTACTGACTCATTTGACCTAAATTTGGTTGTAAAATCTTTAAAAGCCCGACTAGAGTAAATTATACCTTACCATCTGGGACAACAAACAACAAACAACAGCAACAACAACAAATGTAGCCATTTCTAATTCACTGTTGGACAAAGGCCTCAGACATGTTCTTAGTCATGTCTGGGGTTTGGCCATTTTCATCAAGTGGCCACTGTAGATTGGTGGTGTTAGACTTTAGTCTGATTGCTCACAGCAAACCAACCTAGTAAAATATCATATTTGAGTGCAGTATATATACATATAATATGTGTATATATATGTATATATTTATACATAATATATATATGTATATATATAATATATATATATATACACACATATATACATATACATATATATATATATATATATATACATATATATATGTATATATAATATATGGATATATTTATATATATATACATATATATATACACATATATATATATATATATATATACATATATATATATACTGTATATATACAAGAGGGCATATTCACCCAAGAGTTAGTATATAAATGAAAACACATCGTCTTAGTATTCTCCCTGAAGCCATTACTTTAAAAAAGGTATTTAATTTTCTTATGTAACGAATCAAGTACATTGTTACTTAATCAACTAAATATCTCATCGTATTTCATATGAGAGATCGTAACTTTTTTACTGATTTATCTAAGCTTGCCTGCGGAGGTGCTACTCTTCAAATGAATTATACATACTTTTTATGGGACATTCTTCACATTAGATAATTATTCATAGCTCTTCAGTATTCAAGATTAAATTATGTAGTCACTGTTAGAGCCATTTAACGATTTCTCTTTACTTATTTACTTTACTTTTATGGCTGCTTTTCCGGTCCCATACAGGAGGAGAACCCCCACTCTCTACAGGACCTCCACTGTCGTTTTACCCTGTTCGTTCAGAGTATTTAACGTCTCATATCGCGTATTGTTCATTTACTGCTGAATCGTCACCGTCAAAAGATCATGAAATAAGAAAGTCTTCAGTTTCCTCTTGAAACCCTTAATGTCTTCAATCATTCGAATGTTTCATGGTAGCTTATTATATAGTCTCGGGGCCGCATATGTAAAGGCTCCGGAGCCTACTGTAGACATATATCTAGGTTCCAATAGTTTGGAGCCATCTGTAACTATTCTCATCTCCTTCAATAGAAAAACGCAGTTATAAAATTCTGATCTATTTTAGAAAAATTATAATCTTTAATTAATCAGCCTCAATTAAAATAAACTATTCACAGGAATTTAACCTTTTGGAAGATTCCGTCAGTCTTCATAGTCTCGACTTTTCGTTTGTTGAAATAGTTTAGGAATTAAAAGCTGTCGATCAATGTCAACCTGCTTTTCCAACTAGGGTTGTAGCTTAGCTGATAATAATAATAATAATAATAATAATAATAATAATAATAATAATAATAATAAGTGATAACAACAACAACAACAACAACAACAACAACAACAACAATTATAATAATAATAATAATAATAATAATAATAATAATAATAATAATAATAATAATAATACCGTTCAATGGCTCCTAAATATCATCTAGGCCTCTAGGGGTTTTTGAACCATCTTTCATGAGCACATTTTCATTAAGTAATCCAGAAGTAGAGAAATAAAAGCCTTGTAGTTCTGCTTTGATTAGTCTTGGTGTAATGTGATCCATTATCTTGATGATTATCACTTGAGTTTAAGATAGGGAAGTTTGTAATCTTAATAAGGTTTACTTTAGTTTAGAAGAGGAATGCTTATTGATACGGTTCGCTTGGCTTTATGAGGGATGTTTATTATCTTAATAAGGTTCACTTGAGTTTAAGAGAGGGATGTTTATTATCTTAATAAGGTTCATATGAGTTTAAGAGAGGGATGTTTATAACCTTAGTAATGTTTCCTTGACTTAAGAGAGGGATGTTTATCATATAAAAGGGTTCACTTGAGTTTAAGAGAGGGATGTTTATTACCTAAAAGGGTTCATTTGAGTTTAAGAGAGGGATGTTTATAATCTCAATAAGGTTCACTTGACTTTAAAAGAGGGATGTTTATTATCTTAATAAGGTTCACATGAATTTTAGAGAGGGATGTATATTATATTAATAAGGTTCAATTGACTCTATGAGGGATGTATATAATCTTAATAAGGTTCACTTGAGATTAAGAGAGGGATGTTTATTATCTTAATGAAAGTTCACTCAAGTTTTAGAGAGGGATGTATATTATCTTAATAAGGTTCACTTGAGTTTAATAGAGGGATGTTTATTATCTTAATAAGGTGCATTTGAGTTTAAGAGGGGGAGGATTATTATCAAAAAGGATTCTTATGACTTTAAAAGAGGGATGTATATTATGTTAATAAGGTTCACTTGAGTTTAAGAGGGATGTATTTAATCATAATAAGGTTCCCTTGACTTCAAGAGAGGGATGTTTATTATCTTAATAAGGTTCACTTGAGTTTAAGAGAGGAATGTTTATTATCTTAATAAGGTTCACATGAGTTTTAGAGAGGGATGTATATTATGTTAATAAGGTTCACTTGACTTTATGAGGGATGTATATAATGTTAATAAGGGTCACTTGAGATTAAGAGAGGGATGTTTATTATCTTAATAAAGTTCACTCGAGTTTTAGAGAAGGATGTATATTATCTTAATAAGGTTCACTTGAGTTTTAGAGAGGGATGAATATTATGTTAATAAGGTTCACTTGACTTTATGAGGGATGTATATAATCTTAATAAGGTTCACTTGAGATCAAGAGAGGGATGTTTATTATCTTAATAAGGTTCATTTGAGTTTAAGAGAGGGATATTTATAATCTTAATAAGTTTCCCTTGACATTAAGAGAAGGATATTAGATTTCGATAAAAATTCCATTTTAATCAAAATAAACTTTAATAACATATCTCTCTCCCCCCCCCCCCCACCTAAAATCTATTATAACCTAAGAACCGAAACGTCTTTCCGCAGAATAAAGGTCCCATCTTTCTCAAAAGTCGAAATATGTTGCTGATTACACAGAAGACAGAAGGGGTCCCGAAACGGGGGAAAGTCGATGATGCGTGAAATTAATTAGGAAGTCGGAATTAAATTTTTTCCCTGAGATGGTTAATTGGAAAGCAAATTTCTTTGAATGATTCAATTTGCGTTTTTTTTTCGTGAAGCGAGAGACAGAAAGTTTATCAAAGACGAATTATCGTTGATTTAATCCAAAAAAATTTCCGATAAAATGCGCTAGTCTGTTTGAGTCTCTCTCTCTCTCTCTCTCTCTCTCTCTCTCTCTTCATAATTATAAAAACCTAATTGAATAATTTAAGAGGAACATTCGTTAACAATAATTAACTATCTCTCTCTCTCTCTCTCTCTCTCTCTCTCTCTCTCTCTCTCTCTCTCTCAAAATTATAAAAACTTAATTGAATCGTTCAAGAGAAATACTCCTTTGCAATAATTAACCAATTCTCTCTCTCTCTCTCTCTCTCTCTCTCTCTCTCTCTCTCCTTTAGTCTAAATCTTAAAGGTTTTTCAAATACAAATGTTCAAATATTGTACTATATTAAGAACATTATCAAGTTCTCGAATAGGAAATTAGCACACCAAGCAAACCCTTAATAATCTCTCTCTCTCTCTCTCTCTCTCTCTCTCTCTCTCTCTCTCTCTCCTTTAGTTTAAATCTTAAAGGTTTTTCAAATACAAATGTTCAAATATTGTACTATATTAAGAACATTATCAAGTTCTCGAATAGGAAATTAGCACACCAAGCAAACCCTTAATAATCTCTCTCTCTCTCTCTCTCTCTCTCTCTCTCTCTCTCTCTCTCTCCTTTAGTTTAAATCTTAAAGGTTTTTCAAATACAAATGTTCAAATATTGTACTATATTAAGAACATTATCAAGTTCTCGAATAGGAAATTAGCACACCAAGCAAACCCTTAATAATCTCTCTCTCTCTCTCTCTCTCTCTCTCTCTCTCTCTCTCTCTCCTTTAGTTTAAATCTTAAAGGTTTTTCAAATACAAATGTTCAAATATTGTACTATATTAAGAACATTATCAAGTTCTCGAATAGGAAATTAGCACACCAAGCAAACCCTTAATAATCTCTCTCTCTCTCTCTCTCTCTCTCTCTCTCTCTCTCTCTCTCTCTCCTTTAGTTTAAATCTTAAAGGTTTTTCAAATACAAATGTTCAAATATTGTACTAAATTAAGAACATTATCAAGTTCTCGAATTGGAAATTACCACACCAAGCAAACCCTTAATAATCTCTCTCTCTCTCTCTCTCTCTCTCTCTCTCTCTCTCTCTCTTCCACTTACAAATATTTCCCACCAGAGGAAAAGAGAATACAATTTGTAAAAGTATGCATTTGAAATGAACACCACTGTCTCTCTGGAGGCATTTTCCAGCATCAGAAGAATATCCTTCATTTCGTTCCAACTTTCGTGGGAATATGTAAATGAGTCGTCGGTCAGGTACTCCGTCAGTCAATTGGTGCATTGCAACGCCAAGCTTAATGCAAGCGTAAATTAGCAATGCTTCTCAAATAGTTGTGTAGGGAAAAACTGGGTTTTGTAGGTGTTTAGCTTCTGAAATAACCGTGTAGGGAAAAACTGGGTTTTGTAGGTGTTTGGCTTCTGAAATAACCGTGTAGGAAAAACTGGGTTTTGTAGGTGTTTAGCTTCTGAAATAACCGTGTGGGAAAAACTGGGTTTTGTAGGTGTTTAGCTTCTGAAATAACCAGGTAGGGAAAAACTGGGTTTTGTAGGTGTTTAGCTTCTGAAATAACCAGGTAGGGAAAAACTGGGTTTTGTAGGTGTTTAGCTTCTGAAATAACCGTGTAGGGAAAAACTGGGTTTTGTAGGTGTTTAGCTTCTGAAATAACCGTGTAGGAAAAACTGGGTTTTGTAGGTGTTTAGCTTCTGAAATAACCAGGTAGGGAAAAACTGGGTTTTGTAGGTGTTTAGCTTCTGAAATAATCGTGTAGGAAAAACTAGGTTTTCTAGGTGTTTAGCTTCTGAAATAACCGTGTAGGAAAAAACTGGGTTTTGTAGGTGTTTAGCTTCTGAAATAACCAGGTAGGGAAAAACTGGGTTTTGTAGGTGTTTAGCTTCTGAAATAACCGTGTAGGAAAAACTGGGTTTTGTAGGGGTTTAGCTTCTGAAATAACCGTGTAAGGAAACACTGAGTTTTGTAGGTGTTTAGCTTCTGAAATAACCGTGTAGAAAAAAACTGGGTTTTGTAGGTGTTTAGCTTTTGAAATAACCGTGTAGGAAAAACTGGGTTTTGTAGGTGTTTAGCTTCTGAAATAACCATGTAGGAAAAATTGGGTTTTGTAGGTGTTTAGCTTCTGAAATAACCGTGTAGGAAAAACTGGGTTTTGTAGGTGTTTAACTTCTGAAATAAACGTGTAGGAAAAACTGGGTTTTGTAGGTGTTTAACTTCTGAAATAACCGTGTAGGAAAAACTGGGTTTTGTAGGTGTTTAGCTTCTGAAATAACCGTGTAGGGAAAAACTGGGTTTTGTAGGTGTTTAGCTTCTGAAATAACCGTGTAGGAAAAAACTGGATTTTGTAGGTGTTTAACTTATGAAATAACCGTGTAGGAAAAACTGGGTTTTGTAGGTGTTTAGCTTCTGAAATAACCGTGTAGGAAAAACTGGGTTTTTTAGGTGTTTAACTTCTGAAATAACCGTGTAGGAAAAACTGGGTTTTGTAGGTGTTTAGCTTCTGAAATAACCGTGTAGGGAAAAACTGGGTTTTGTAGGTGTTTAGCTTCTGAAATAACCGTGTAGGAAAAACTGGGTTTTGTAGGTGTTTAGCTTCTGAAATAACCAGGTAGGGAAAAACTGGGTTTTGTAGGTGTTTAGCTTCTGAAATAATCGTGTAGGAAAAACTAGGTTTTCTAGGTGTTTAGCTTCTGAAATAACCGTGTAGGAAAAAACTGGGTTTTGTAGGTGTTTAGCTTCTGAAATAACCAGGTAGGGAAAAAACTGGGTTTTGTAGGTGTTTAGCTTCTGAAATAACCAGGTAGGGAAAAACTGGGTTTTGTAGGTGTTTAGCTTCTGAAATAACCAGGTAGGGAAAAACTGGGTTTTGTAGGTGTTTAGCTTCTGAAATAACCGTGTAGGAAAAACTGGGTTTTGTAAGTGTTTAGCTTCTGAAATAACCGTGTAGGGAAAAACTGGGTTTTGTAGGTGTTTAGCTTCTGAAATAACCAGGTAGGGAAAAACTGGGTTTTGTAGGTGTTTAGCTTCTGAAATAATCGTGTAGGAAAAACTGGGTTTTCTAGGTGTTTAGCTTCTGAAATAACCGTGTAGGAAAAAAACTGGGTTTTGTAGGTGTTTAGCTTCTGAAATAACCAGGTAGGGAAAAACTGGGTTTTGTAGGTGTTTAGCTTCTGAAATAACCAGGTAGGGAAAAACTGGGTTTTTTAGGTGTTTAGCTTCTGAAATATTCGTGTAGGAAAAAACTGGGTTTTCTAGGTGTTTAGCTTCTGAAATAACCGTGTAGGAAAAAACTGGGTTTTGTAGGTGTTTAGCTTCTGAAAGGGCACTCATGAATGGCAGAGGCAAGGTACAGTGACAATGCCATAGAGACTGACCATATATACATCTGATCAGCGCCCTAGCTTCCTCTCCATCAAGTTATGACCAGGGAGGGCCAGGCAATATCTGCTGATTACTCAGCAGGTAGACATAGGCTCCCGCAAGCTCCCTATCCCTAGCTCACAAGGATGGTGAGGTTACAGACTCTACAAGAAGCTATCGAGTTTCAGCAGGACTCAAACCCCAGTCTGGCAGATTGCCCGACAGGGGCGTTTCCAATAGGCCAACGCAACCCTAAAATTACATATGCATAATGTAATTAAAAGTTTATAATGCCTTGACCCTTTTTCAGACTTGTATTTTAATCTCTGGATCATTTCTATGTCACCTACCTTGTCCTAGCTTGGGTGGAGAGGAAGCTTGTGCGCTGATCACATGTATGGTCAGTCTCTAGGAGTCTAGGGCATTGTCCTGATTTCTAGGGCAATGTTACTGTCCTTTACCTCTGTCATTCATGACCGAGCTTTAAACCTACCACTGGAAGAGATTCGTCCCGTTTTAAAAACTCTGGCAAGCACACAATTCAAGGCCAGATTTCTCACAATAATTTCCGTTTTTTTACTATATCTTTAAGACGCTGATAGCCCTGGATGAACCATCAAACAAAATTCGTCTTGGTAACTATGCAATATATAGAGATCGTACAATTTTGCAATTCAAGAACAATATCGAAAAGATAAATAGACTGTAATATAATTCTGCCATAAGACATTATACAATATGATACTTATTTAAGGCAAAATCGTTAGAGTCAATAAATAGAACGTAATACAATTCTGCCTTAAGACATTATACAATATGATACTTATTTAAGGCACAATCATTAGAGTCAATAAATAGAACGTAATACAATTCTGCCTTAAGACATTATACAATATGATACTTATTTAAGGCACAATCGTTAGAGTCAATAAATAGAACGTAATACAATTCTGCCTTAAGACATTATACAATATGATACTAATTTAAGGCGCAATCGTTTGTCACATATTCATTAAAACAAAAAAAATCAAGTCTCATCTTCGTCCAGGCACTAATTGGAAAATCTCAGGCCTTTGCTAATGCGTTTGAGAATCACCGGCTGCTTCATCTCTACAGAGTTTTAGACATTTCTCACCGTTCGTTAACTCAACATTTTTTGTGTTCCCTGTATAAGGGTAAAATCGAAAGAGTATTATAATGCTTCATTATCATATTTAAGATTATTCTAAATCTCTGAGGTTTAATCTTGAGTTTTTCTTTTAACAGAGGGAAAGATACAAAGAGTAATACATATGCTTAAAGAAGATTATATTTAAAATCACTTTAAATCTATGAAAATTTAATCTGTTTTCCTTTTGATGAAGGGGAAGATAGAAATAGTAATATATATGCTTAAAGAAGATTATATTTTAAATCACTTTAAATCTATGAAGATTTAATCTCATCTTTTCCTCTTACTGAAGGGGAAGATAGAAATAGTAATATATATGCTTAAAAAGATTATATTTAAAATCACTTTAAATCTTTAAAGATTTAATCTGATGCTTTTCCTTTAACGGAGGGAAAGATAGAGAAAATGATAAAAGCAGTATGCTTATAGAATATTATATTTAAAATCACATTAAATCTATGAAGATTTAATCTGATGTTTTCCTTTTAATGAAAGGAAAGATAGAAATAGTAATACGCATACTTTATGAAAATGATATCTAAGATTATTCTAAATCTTTGAATTATTATTATTATTATTATTATTATTATTATTATTATTATTATTATTATTATTATTATTATTATTACCACTAGATAAGCTGCAACCCTAGTTGGAAAACCAAAAGGCTACAAGCCCAAGGGCTCCAACAGGGGAAAATAGCGCAATGAGGAAAGGAAATAAGGATATAAATAAACGATATAAGAAGTAATGAACAATTAAAATAAAATATTTTAAAAACAATAACAACTTTAAACTATAAAAAGATCTATGTCAGCCTGTTCAACATAAAAACATTTGCTGCTAGTTTGAACTTTAGAAGATCTACTGATTCAACTACCCGATTAGGAAGATCTGAAATTTTGCATTTAAAGGCTGCTCATGAATGGCAGAGGCAATGGACAGAGGCAATGCCCTTTCAAGCAGGACAATGCCCTAGAGACTGATTCATATTACATATGATCAGCACCCAGGACCCCTTTCCATACAAGCTAGGACTAAGGAGGGCCAGGCCATGGCTGCTGATGACTCAGCAGATAGACCTATAGGCTCCCCCCCAAACCCCTTATCCTGAGCTCACAAGGATGGTAAGGTTGCAGCGACCAGAGGAACTTAACGAGTCCGAGCGGGGTTCGAACCTCAGTCTGGGAATGATCAGGCAAGAACACTATAGTTAATTATTTTTAGTGAGGCAGATTTGCACCAACTCGCAGGGGTGCCCTTTTAGCTAAGAAAAGTTTCCTGATCGCTGATTGGTTGGACAAGATAATTCTAACCAATCAGATAGCAGGAAACTTTTCCGAGCTAAAGGGGCACCGCAGCGAGTCAGTGCAAAGGCGCCTCATTAAAAAAAATGAGTATAGTACCAGGTCACCCACAACCCTTATCTTTCCGAATCCTAGTTGCAAACCATTGCCATGTTGGTCGTGTGCAATAGAATCGTTTATGCCCTGGGGGAAATCAACTGACATGGATGGAGCTATCTGCAAAACGCAGACGTTAACTCTTGTCCCTTGACGTGAAAGAAATAAAGACACGTATCTCTTGACTCGCTTGAGAGAATTGTTTTCACCATTTTCTTTAAATATCTGAGTTGTCTTGATTCTTCTGTTTATTGTTTGAATTATATTCTAACATATGAACATCTGAATGGATATTTTCATTTTGGTAAAAGATGATAATATTAAAAATCTTTAAACACTGAAATGGTATGATCATTCAAAATTAATTTCTATGTTGCTTACATAGGCAACCAGTCATAGTTAGCTCCAACGTAATATGCACTCTGTAGTTGTCGTGGCCTACTGGAAACGTCCCTGCCTGATGATATACCAGACTGGTGTTCGATCACTCTCAAGATCGATAGTTTCTTTTATTGTCTGCAACCTCACCCTCCTTGTGATCTAAGGATGAGGTGTTTGAGAAATCCTACAAGTCTACCTGCTGACTTATCAGCAGCCATTGCCTGACCCTCCCTGGGCCCAACTTGGGTGGGGAGGTGTCTTTGGTGCTGATCATATGTATATATGGTCTGTCTCTAGGGCATTGTAACTGTCCCTTGCCTCTGTCGTTCATGAGTGGCCTTTAAACTTGAGGGCAATACAGAACTTGTCTGGAATGATAAATTCAAATATCCTGCTCTCTCTCTCTCTCTCTCTCTCTCTCTCTCTCTCTCTCAACTTTTGTAGGTTACCAAGTATTTCATATTAACCCCTATTCATTTCTGGACACATTATACAGCTCTCTCTCTCTCTCTCTCTCTCTCTCTCTCTCTCTCTCTCTCTCTCTCTCAAAACTTTTGTAGTTTACAAAATATTCCATATCAACCCCTATTCATTTCTGAACATATTATTCATCTCTCTCTCTCTCTCTCTCTCTCTCTCTCTCTCTCTCTCTCAACTTTTGTAGGTTACTTTACGTATCTCGTTAACCCCTATTCTTCTTTTGACACCGGAATTGTTCGGCTCTCTCTCTCTCTCTCTCTCTCTCTCTCTCTCTCTCTCTCTCTCTCAACTTTTATAGGTTACTTCTTTACGTATCTCGTTAACCCCTATTCATCTTTTGACACCAGAATTGTTCGGTTCTCTCTCTCTCTCTCTCTCTCTCTCTCTCTCTCTCCGGAGTCTATCTAATTTGAAATTCAATCGTCTTATTGAAGAATAAAGTTAGGAATCGGAATATGTCGCTGATTATACTCGACGAGAGCCAATTCCCAAGAGATACTTTATGCGAAGACAAAGAGATCAGTGAAGTGTGAAATTAATTAGGAAGCTGCAAGTTATTTTTTGGTCCTGGACAATTAAAGGAAATTTATCTCTGATTCTTTAAAATTACGGTTTTTACAGAGAGAGAGAGAGAGAGAGAGAGAGAGAGAGAGAGAGAGAGAGAGAGAGGACTCTGAATAAGACCAGTTTCCGGGGATGAATAAGTTAAAAGAATTAACATAATAAGTCTCTCTCTCTCTCTCTCTCTCTCTCTCTCTCTCAACTTTTGTATGTTACTAAGTAATTCATATTAACCCCCACTTCGCTTCTAGACACAGATATTATTCAGCCCTCTCTCTCTCTCTCTCTCTCTCTCTCTCTCCAATTTTTGTAGGTTGCTAAATGTTTTATATTAATCCCTATTCATCTCTTGACCGACATTATACAGCTCCCTCTCTCTCTCTCTCTCTCTCTCTCTCTCTCTCAACTTTTGTAGGTCACTACTTCACGTATCTCATTAACCTCTATTCATCTTTTGACACCGGAATTATTCAGTTCTCTCTCTCTCTCTCTCTCTCTCTCTCTCTCTCTCAACTTATGTAGGTTACTACTTTACGTAATTCGTTAACCCGTATCCAACTATTGACACCGGAATTATTCAGTTCTCTCTCTCTCTCTCTCTCTCTCTCTCTCTCTCTCTCTCAACTTTGTAGGTCACTACTTCACGTATCTCATTAACCCCTATTCATCTTTGACACCGGAATTATTCAGTTCTCTCTCTCTCTCTCTCTCTCTCTCTCTCTCTCTCTCTCAACTTATGTAGGTTACTACTTCACGTGATCCGATAACCCGTATTCATCTATTGACACAGAATTATTCATCTCTCTCTCTCTCTCTCTCTCTCTCTCTCTCAACTTATGTAGGTTACTACTTCACGTAATCCGATAACCCATATTCATCTATTGACACGGAATTATTCATCTCTCTCTCTCTCTCTCTCTCTCTCTCTCTCTCTCCCGCAATTTTTCCCTCGCATTAAATTTCGGTATCAGAGCAGGAGGGAAAATTGGTAGAAACGTATATACATATGAAATGAATGTCGGAGTCCCTCGCGGGTTTTCCAATATCGGAGAGATATTTGTGCTTTAACGTTTCCTTTTCTCTCTTATTACGTCTGCAGACAAAATGAAAATCTGAATGTGATGTCAGTCAGGGGGGAAAGCACCAGTCGGCTGTAAAGAGAAAATGTATACTTTAGGTATGCAGTCTTATTATCTTGATTTTGTCTTTCGTTGGAAGTTTAAAAATAATAAGATATAGTTTTTACAATATATGTGCTTTCTTCCTAGTAATAGATGGCTTAATAAAAGGATAGTAGTCACTGCCACATGCAGATTTTAATTGCTGAAGGATCCTCCATTACTGCAAATTTCTGCTAAATATACTCCCTGGTGACCCTATGCCCCCACAATGAAATCCTTATTACTCCACACTTAATCTTCCCATCTCCATTTCTTAAAGCCTAGCCTACAATTCCCCTTCTTCAATGTAATTCTACACTATATTTTCGTCTAATTCACTTATTATTAAGATTTCAACTGCTGAACGAGTCCCCATTACTGCAAAATTCTGCTAAATGCACTCCCTGCTAATCCAATGACCACATAAAGATATAAAGAAATCACTGTTATTCCACACCTAATCTTCAAGCCTCCATTTCTTAAAGCCTAGTTTACAATTCACCTTCTCCTTCTTCAATGTAATTCTCACCTATATATCGTTTAACTCATTTCCAATTAAGATTCTAACTACTGAAGGAGTCCCCATTACTGCAAATTTCTGCTAAATGCACTCCCTGCTAACCCAGTGACCCCATAATGAAATCACTGTTATTCCACAGCTAATCTTCCCATCTTCATTTCTCAAAGCCTAGCATACAATTCACCTTCTCTTTCTTTGATATATTTCTCACCTATATCTCGTCTAACTCATTCCTTATTAAACTCAGTTATGTTAATTCCAATTACAGCAATATTTACATAATTTCTTTTCCAATTTACATCTATGTTACCCTCTTAATCTCAAAGCTCAAAAGATCATCAGCAATTTAGAGAACAGTCCTTTCCCAGGGTGTTCTGAACAACATGATAGGCGTCCCTCTTCCTTAAGGTGGCGTCAATGACCTTAGATGTCAGGATGGGATCAGGACAGAATCCCGACAGCCAAAATCCGACACCCAATATCACGACACCCACAATCCCGACAGACCAAAATCTCGACAAAAACCAAATCCCGACAGCCAAAATCCCGACCAAATATATATATATATATATATATATTATATATATATATATATATATATATATAAGTAAAATTAAAAAGGATACTATCCCTCTGTTCTTTTGCTTTCTTGATTCTTGCTATCTACTCTCTATGACTTACTCTTCACCTCAAAGTGCTTAAAATCTATTTCATATATTTGGGGTAACAAAATTAACTGTTCTTTATATACAATGAAATATTCGCATGGATATAAATTTGAAAAGTTAAAACTTTATTGAAAGGATACCCTGCTAAAGGACCAATATAAATGCATAATGAAAAGATAATTTCACAGCATAATGAAATATTCGACATGGATAAAGAATCTAAAAAGGTAAAAACTCTATTTACGGGATAAATTATGGTTTATTCCTTGAAGATAATCTAAAACATTTTGATGATGTTGTTCCATTACCTTAGTGATCATTTCTTCACGAATAAGTGTTCTCCTTTTTTGTTTAGGTTCTGGTTCCCCGCGAAGAATGCATTCAATTTGGTTGTTGACTTGTTGCTCTTCCTTTTGTAACTTTTCAGTTATATTGTAAAGACCTATATGAGCTCCTCTAATGTCCCATCTCCTGTGCCAAGCCTCAACTGCATTCTGCGTACGTGGAAATCCTGATTGCATGGAGTCATGTACTGACCACATAATAGGAGGGAATGTTGGTGGAGCGCGAACAACAGAGTTTGTTGTTGATGTTAGTAAATTCACTTTTAGAAGCTTTAATTGACGCTAGTTCCAAATCAGATATTATGCATTGTGGGTTCAGATAAATTACATTTTCGTCAGCAATGTCCGTCAAATCTTCAAACAAGCGTTTATACAAGACCTCACTCTTCCCAGTCATAAAAGCATACACAAGTGGAAAAACTGTACAATTTCCATGTACCACAGGTGCATGAATTGTGTACATTGGTAAAATATTATAGGTACAGTTTTAAAAGTACCGTCCACTGATGACGTCCACGAATGACGCAAGTTCAGATGGACGCAGCACCTGGTCCGCTTTATTATCTTTCATATGGCATTTTCAAAAGCAGACATGGCATAATACTTGGATTTGCAGCGGTGGTGCTCGACTGAATAATTTGGGTCGCCTTATCTCTTGTGAATTTTGCTTGTATTTTTATTTTATTTCATATTTTTGCTACACTATCAGTTCTTGCACAAGGAGCACGATTGTGCTCTCCAAACTTTGTTGGTAATTGTTCTTCGTTCACGGCTCTTCCTTTGCAGTCATTAGATTTTCGAAATTCACAGCACCAGTAGTATGATTCTTTCCGGTTTTTATCTTTAACCATCAGGTATCCACGTATGTTAATTTTATCTTTTCCTCATATAGAAGGAATCTTTTCGCAAATTTCCTCTCTTCTATGGGTGGTTTAGCACCGAGATATAGTTCAAATATGAAAGGTTAACAGCCAACCGAAACACTAATTATCATAGACTAGTTAGGTGTTTTTAACGTTAAGAACAAACCAAAGCACTCACATTTAATTTATATTAAAGGCCTTGTTATCACTGGTTTACCGTTTAAATCTCTCTATCTGTATGCATATATGTATTCCTGTCGGGGTTTTGGCCTGTCGGGGTTTTGGGCAAGTCGGGGTTTTGGGCAAGTCGGGGTTTTGGCAAGTCGGGATTGTGGCTGTCGGGATACTGGGTGTCGGTATTATGGCTGTCGGGAATCTGACCCAGACCCGTCAGGATGTGTGTGTACTGTACCAACCGTGTGTCACACGATCGTACATAGTAACGACGTTTCATTTTGTGTATGTATTATGCTTGTATCTTCGCTCTCCCCTCGCACTAAAAAGAACCTGAATAAACATGTATCTTTTTCTCACCGTTAACTGTTAACTGGTGTGGTATCAGTTGAACAGGAAATTTCCTGTTACATTGAACCTGAAATAATGAATGTGCTTTTATCACCGTTAACTGTTAACCGGTATGGTGTCGGTTGAACAAGAAATTTCCTGTTGCATTGAGTTTTTGTATATAAAGGCGAGTGACTGTAATAAAGTTACTCAGTTGCTTTCATCCTGCCTCTGAGTCACAACCTTCTGTATATATTTCAGGGTTATTACAGAAGAAAAATAATTTTGAGTAAAAAGATTTTCTAGATGTCTTCTGAAGAATACTTCTTAAACTTTTTCATT
>NC_090765.1:58010800-58015800 GCF_036898095.1 Palaemon carinicauda | reverse complement strand
AACAACAACAAACAGTCTCAACTGATATCCGATGTTGATGTCACTAAGGCGAACACCGACTCAAAAATTATTATTATTACTAGCTTAGCTATAACCATAGTTATAAAAGCAGGATACTATAAGACCATGGGCTCTGACAGGGAAAAAAGGCCCCGTGAGGAAAAGAAATAAGGAAATGAATATACTACACGAGAATTAATGGATATTGAATATAAAATATCATAAGATTGGTAACATCGTTAAATTAGATCTGTCATAATTTATAAATTATGAAAAGAGACTCATGTCAGCCTGTTCAACATGAAAAAAAAAAAAAAAAAAAAAAAAAAAAAAAAAAAAAAAACATTCGATGCAAGTTTGAACTTCTGAAATTGGATTTTAGTTCATCAATAATGAGTCGTACGTTATTCTTAATCGATGATAACTATGTTTTCAATTAAGTAACACAATTAATCTTCTTCGGGTACAACACCTTACTACAAGTATACAGGATAATGACTAGTAATGGATATTAACTATATGCTGGTCAATTATACCTTAACCCCTTTTATTTTAATTATTACATCCAATAACCTAAGAAGTTAAGCAATAATTTCATTTGAAAACTATTATTGCATAGCTTCCAATAGAATGAATTCCACTTTGAACCATTCTAGAACAAGAAAGCTCTATGACAAATGATTTTGCACGTAAAAAACATGTACATACCACACAGTATTTTGGTTATTTCTGTTTGAAAAGGAAATAGTGCATGCAAATAACCTTAAATATCTATTCAGTGTCATGAGAGAAGATCAGTAGTAAACTTACAGCGAAAGTTTTCATGTTGAACAGGCTGATATAAGTCTCTTTTTATAGTTTATCTATGAAAGATCTATTTTAATGTTGTTACTGTCCTTAGAATATTTGATTTGCATTGTTCATTACTTTTCTTGTAGTTTATTTATTTTCTTATTTCCTTTCCTCGCTGGGCTATTTTTCCCTGTTAGAAAAAGTTCAAAAGTTCAAAGTTGGAGCAAATGTTTTTATGTTGACCAGGCTGACATGAGTCTTTTTATAGTTTATATATGACATATCTGTTTCTGACGTTGTTAATAGTTTATATATGACATATCTATTTTGACGTTGTTACTGTTTTTAGAATGATTTATTGTTAATTTGTCCCCAACATTTAATTATTTCCTTATTTCTTTTCCTCACTGGGCTATTTTTCCCTATTGGAGCCCTTGGGCTTATAGCATCTTGCTTTTCCTACTAGGGTTGTAGCTTGGCTGGTGATAGCAATAGTAATAATAGTAGAGCCCTTGGGCTTATAGCATCCATCTTTTTCAACTAGGGTTGTAGCTTAGCTAGTGAGAATAACCACTCAAAATAGGTAAAGGGGTAACATGAATGAAAGTGAACAACATGCTTTGACAAAAACATAAAGCTATGAAAGAAAGCGTCAGTATTTTCATTTCTATTATCTCCCTCCTCACTAATAGCTAAATGAAAAAAGTTATCCCAGTGAACTACTTTGTTTCACTCATCTTCCCTCCACGAGAAGAAAAAAAGAAGGGACGGAGAAATGAAAAGTTTGGACGGAGAAATTCTTTGATAGAGTTGGCCCCAGTCATCTGAGAAGCATTGACAACGAAGAAATGAAAACGTTACTCCATGGACATCTCATGAGAATCTTCTGGAAAGTTTGCAATGAGGGTTATTTGAAAAACGTTCCCGGCCACGTCATCTCTTTTAACTTCAGTTTCAATTTCTCCTCCGATAGATGGCGACATCATTGCCTTCTAAACTTCCAGTCCAGGTTTTGCAGATTTTCTTTTTTTTTTCCTCCATTTGTCGTCACTAATTGTTCAAAATGAAATAAAAGTCTATTTCTCTTCGTCTCATCAGCCTTAATTATTCCAAGAAGACTTGTTTATTACGTCTTGCCTTACTCTTTCCCAGAGTTGATTAGGTTTATTTTTAGCAAACTTCTAGATTTTATCTAAACTTTGAGATCTTTATATAAATATATCCTTGGAAGATGAATGAAAATAGATATTAACATGAAATTGTTGAAAACTGGAAGCAGTTGATTTACAAATATAATGAACGATATGAGAATGTAAAACACTAGGGTCAAAATTCACTACATAGTTGAGGCATAAGATGATATTAGTTTCTGCGCATAAAATGAAAATAAAAACAGGTAAAGAACTTCCAAAAGGTAATAATGTACGTATAAAGAGTTGAACAAAACTTAGGTGAAACATAAGGTGACGCGTCTTAGACCATCTAGCTATATAGAGAGATTAGAGTTCATTCCACTCTCACATACATATTCCTGTTTAATGTAGTAGGTTGGGCAAGGCATCAGCCACCCGTTAACATACAACCACTAAAGAATTATTGGATCCTTTAACTGGCTAGATAGTACGACATTGTTCAGTAGCTACTTTCCACTTGGTAGGGGTAGAGGAGACTCTCTGGCTACAGTAAGCAGCTTTTGTTCCCTAGTGTTGGGTAGTGCCATAGTCTCTGTACCATGGTCTTCCATTGACATATGTTAGAGTTCTCTTGTATGGGGTACACATGGGCACACTATTTTACCCCTTCTCCTTAATTCATTTCCTCACTGGGCTATTTTCCTTGCTAGAGCCCTTGGACTTACAGCTTTTCATACTAGGGTTGTAGCTTAGCGACTGATAATAATAACGGTAATGGAAAGATATGGAAGACAAAACCCCTTAGGAAGCCCTTGGACATACACCTTACAGCCTTTCCAACTAGGTTTGTAGCTTAGCGACTGATAATAATAACGGTAATGGAAAGATATGGATGACGAAAACCCTTAGGAAGCCCTTGGACAAACAGCTTACAGCCTTTCCAACTAGGTTTGTAGCTTAGCGACTGATAATAATAACGGTAATGGAAAGATATGGATGACGAAACCCCTTAGGAAGCCCTTGGACAAACAGCTTACAGCCTTTCCAACTAGGTTTGTAGCTTAGCGACTGATAATAATAACGGTAATGGAAAGATATGGATGACGAAACCCCTTAGGAAGCCCTTGGACAAACAGCTTACAGCCTTTCCAACTAGGTTTGTAGCTTAGCGACTGATAATAATAACGGTAATGGAAAGATATGGATGACGAAACCCCTTAGGAAGCCCTTGGACAAACAGCTTACAGCCTTTCCAACTAGGTTTGTAGCTTAGCGACTGATAATAATAACGGTAATGGAAAGATATGGATGACGAAACCCCTTAGGAAGCCCTTGGACAAACAGCTTACAGCCTTTCCAACTAGGTTTGTAGCTTAGCGACTGATAATAATAACGGTAATGGAAAGATATGGATGACGAAACCCCTTAGGAAGCCCTTGGACAAACAGCTTACAGCCTTTCCAACTAGGTTTGTAGCTTAGCGACTGATAATAATAACGGTAATGGAAAGATATGGATGACGAAACCCCTTAGGAAGCCCTTGGACAAACAGCTTACAGCCTTTCCAACTAGGTTTGTAGCTTAGCGACTGATAATAATAACGGTAATGGAAAGATATGGATGACGAAACCCCTTAGGAAGCCCTTGGACAAACAGCTTACAGCCTTTCCAACTAGGTTTGTAGCTTAGCGACTGATAATAATAACGGTAATGGAAAGATATGGATGACGAAACCCCTTAGGAAGCCCTTGGACAAACAGCTTACAGCCTTTCCAACTAGGTTTGTAGCTTAGCGACAGATAATAATACTGGTAATGCAAAGACACGGATGACGAAACCCCTTAAGGAACATAGCAAGGGTTGAAATTAATTTCAGTAGTTCTCAACAGTAATGCTTATGGCATTTCTTATACACACACACACAAAAAAAAAAAAAAGAAAAAAAAGAATCTTCTACGCTCACTCTCTTGTAATCAAAATGATTTACAAAGGTAATATCTCTATGGAATTAATATTTGAAAAATCTCAAGCTTTTACATTACTTTTATAAACTATGTATATGAAGTTAATTTGATGAACTTTTTACTTAGTATTCATTAAACCTCTCCGGAGTGTTCTTCTCCTGAGTACGTAAGATTATTAACATTTGTTAACTAACTAATTTGTTACCTACTTTTAATAAATCTTCAATTCATTACATATAAGTCTTTTTATAGTTTATATAAGAAAGATCTAATTTAATGTTGTTACTGTTCTGGAAATATTTTATTGAAATTGTTCATTACTATTCATACACCTTATTTAAATTCGTATTTCCTTTCCTCACTGTGCTATTTTCCCAACAGGGGCCCTTGGGCTTATAGCATTCTGCTCTTCCAACTAGTGTTGTAGCTTAGCTAATGATAATAATAATAATAGTAGTAGTAGTAGTAGTAGTAGTAGTAGTAGTAGTAGTAGTAGTAGTAGTAGTATTTTTATGATATGACCACCAATCTAATTTCTACCACAACCATTTTCATTTCAGTTGTATAATTCATTTCGTTCCTTTCGAATTAAACATTCATGTTCTCTAGTTACCATGTCTTATATTTTTTCTCTCAATAGCAGATTTCGTAAGTAAACCTGACCAAGAGTATATATAATTCATATAGTTTTCCTAATGTTTATCGCTGTTAACATGTATTAATTGGCAAGGATTTTAATACACTCAAATATGAACCTTGTTTTGAAGTCTTTGTGACAACGATGTCCAAAGTTATGGTTGATTACGTGAATTTAGACATTTTGCTTTACAGTGACCTTGACCTTTGACATTGACCTTTTAAAATTTAATCATATCCAGTTTTTTTTACATAAGAATTAATCCCTGCATGTTTCATTACTCTACAATTAAACTTGTGGCCAAGAAGCTGTTCACAAAGAAAGAAGCAAACACACACATTCACAAACAAACAAACACACAAACAAGGTGTAAAACATAATCTCCTTCTAACTTTATTGACGAAGGTAAATATGAATTCAAATTCTTAAAATGTCCCCATCAACCACACACTACATTTAGAATTAAGTTGGTTT